>NC_077230.1:392474210-392643894 GCF_027887165.1 Monodelphis domestica
CCCTGTCCAACATCTGTTTATGTCATAGCAGCATATCTGTCAAAGGATCATAGGATTTGGAGATGGAAAGGATCTTAAAGACAATATATATTATCTAAAGCCTTGGGATTAAAGAGAAGAAAACTGAGGCTCAAGGAAAGGAAGAGACTTGCCTAAATCTTATACGTATTGAGAAGCAAAGTCCAGGATCAAACCTAGATTTTTGGATTCCAAATTTATTGTTCTTGCCACCAAACCAAGATGAATTCTTGGTGGCTGGTGGAGTTCAGCCTCATCTTTGTATGTTTCCAGACCTGGCTGAAATCCCATTTTTTTTTCATAATCTCACTAATGGCTATAATTAGGCAGGTATAAAAATGTGATGAACACCACTCAGCCCTCACCACAGCAGGGAGGCCTAGCCCCTCATGATTCAGCCTCACTACTGCCTACATGAACCCTGCCCACTGCCCTTGGCCAGGGCGGACCAGGCAGCCCGAACAGTAATTAGCACTGGGGAAGTGGGATGGGTTAACAAGAGCAATTAACCATCCATAAAGGGCCTTCTCATGCTACTGGGTAGTCCCTTGTTTCAGGATCCTTGGTCTTTGCGGGAATGATTAGGTATTTGAAGATATTGACTTGCAAAGATCATCTCTTCTTGAAGCCCTCTAAGAATTCTCCCACCATCCCAGGTGAAAGGGATCCCTCCCTTCAGCATCTCTATTTTTTTTTTAATTACACAAATCTTCATGTATTAATTACTGGTTCATCCTGGTGTTCTTGGAGTCCCTCTATATTTGGAGTCAAAAGATATGAGTTCTGGGGACAGCTGGGTGGTTCAGTGGATGGAGAGCCAGACTTAGAGACAGGAGGTCCTAGGTTCAAATCTGACCCCCAGATAATTCCTAACTGTGTGACCCTGGGCAAGTCACTTAATCCCCATTGCCTTGCCCTTACTGCTCTTCTGCCTTGGAACCAATACATGGTGTTGATTCTAAGATGAAAGGTAAAGATTTAAAAAGGGGGGGGGGGGGGCAGCTGGGTGGCTCAGTGGATTGAGAGCCAGGTCTAGAGATAGGAGGTCCTAGGTTCAAATTTGGCCTCAGATACTTCCTATCTGGGTGACCCTAGACAAGTCACTTGACCCCTATTGCCTAGCCCTTACTGTTCTTCTGCCTTGAAACCAATACACAGTACTGATTCCAAGATGTAAGATAAGGGTTGTTGTTTTTTTAAGATGTGAGTTCTAATCCTGGTTTAGCCATTTACCCACTATATGACTATGTCAAATCACAAACTCTAATCTATTTATATCAGAAACTCCAATTTGGAAGGATTCTCAGGGGCATCTAATCTAACCAGTGCCTGAACATGAATTCTCCCTCCAAATGTCCTAAATAAATGTTAAATCAATCTTCATTTGATGACTTGAAGTAAGGGAGGGAGGCAGAATCTGCTACTTCTCAGGACAACTCATTCCACTTTTGAATAATGCTAATTATGTTACAGATGTTATGGAAAGTCAAGCACATTAATGCCTCATTGGAGGAGTTGTGAATTGGTCTAATCATTGTGAAAAACAGTTTGAAATTATGTGACAAAAATGATTAAAATGTTCCTATCTTGTTATTCAGAGATCCCACTCCAAGGCGTATGCCCCAAGGCCAGTGACAAAAAGATAGATACCAAATTACTTGTAACAACACATTTTGTAGTTGGCAGAGGATTGGAAAGGAAGTAACTGTCCATTGCTTGAGTAATGGCTGAGCAAGTTGCAAGAAATGGATTTGATGGAATTTTACTGCACTGGAGGAAAATAGAGAAGTATGGGAAGACTTACATAAACTGATACAAAGTGAAGTGAGTAGAATCAATGTATTAAAAATGTTTCTCTTTCTGCTTCCCAACATTCACCCTTCTTCTAGTTAGTATAGTAAGTTTACAACTAGCTAGTATAAAGTGACAATAACAGGAAGGAAGGTTGCAGAAGGGAACCTAGAAGTTATATCGATTGTCCCAAAGATCAAAGGAGCATAATTTGCAAGATGTATCATGTATTATCTAAAAACCACATTCTGAAAATACATATTAAGTTAGGGGAAGTCATCTAAGTCTCAGCTAACTTCCAGACATCCACAGTAAGATCAGCAGAAAACCAAATGGTGTTGGCAATTTTGAAATGATGGGGGCCTGTCAACTTAGAAGTTTTATTTTGATAATTAATGAACTAATTCCCACAATTATACAAATAAGAGTTAGACCAGGCCTTACCAGAACTTTATAAAAACGAGACCTCAGACTCCTGGCCCCTTTTCCCACCTCCAGCAATTTTCCATCTCCATGAGGTCCATGATGCCAAATGTTTCCAACTCTGATCCATGATTATATGGATTCTCTGTGCCTCTCCCCATCTCCATCCTCTTCCGCATCACTGTCTGCCCTTCCTCCACCACCCTGTCCCTATCATCATGCTATCTGCTTCTGTGCCCTCATTTTTTGCCTCTTCTCTATATTTCCTTTGCCTCTTCACCCTTGCATCCTCTGTGTCTGTGCCTGATTAAAGTGACTGCAGCCTCCTTCCCCTGCCACTGTGATCTTTCCCATAGAATACCCAAAGAAGCAAGCATGCCTGCCCATTTCATAACTTCATAAATTATTTAGCAATTTCATCAGGAGAGCAATATAGAGTGACTACAATGATGTAAATAGAAAGATGACCAAAACAGTTTAAACTGAATCATGTAACATGATCATGACCGAGTTTGGCCCCAAGGAAGAACTATAAGAATACACCTCTCCCTGATTCTTGGCAGAGATGGAGCCTGGATGGTTGTGTAACGTTGCATATGACATCAGATATTTTTTGATTTATTGGTTTTGTAGAACTGTTTTTCCTTGTTTTTATTCATTATGAAAAGTGATGATAAGTACGCCTAGGTAGCACAGTGGATTAGAGAGCCAGGCCTGAAGTCCGGAGAGAAGCTGGGTTCAGATCTGGTCTCAGATGCTTCCTAGCTATGTGACCCTGGGCAAGTCACTTAACCCCAATTACCTAACCCCTGCCCCTCTTTTGTCTTAGAACTGATACAAAGACAGAAGATAAGAGTTTTTTTTAAGTGATCACTCTTGGGGGGAAGATAATTGGGAAATGTAGGTTATATAGGAACAAAATATAACAATTTTTAAAAGTAATTAGTCATCTGACTATTGGGAAGGGCTTATTACATTGAGCCTAAATGTGATGTTCTTCAGCTCCTACTCGTATCTCCCAGTCCAAGTTGAGTTCTATAAGTAGATGTGAATAAAATATTTAGATCAGATGGTCTCCAAGGTTTTTTCTATGCTTTTATGCTTCCAAACTGCACCTCCATTAGATTGTAAGGTCTCTTGAAAAAAGAGATTGTGTAATAGCTATCTTTGAGGCAACCCAGAGGCTAGAACAGAGTCACACAGCTAGTAAAGTGATTCACAAAAAAGGGTGTTTTTTTTTTAATTTAATAGTACTGGAGGTTTAGTAGTTTGAGGGCAAGTCAAACTTAATGGATTAAAATTGGTGCCTAAATGGGGTTCAGGGTAAGTAAGATTTCTTCCCGTAAGTTATTGTATAGTGAGAGAAGTCTTAAATTTGAAGTCAGAAGATCTAAATTTGATTCCATGATCTTGTAGTTATCAGCTGTGTGACCTTGAGAAATTTACTTTAACCTGTCCAGGCCTCAGTTTCCCTAAATGAAAAATGAGGAAGTTGTACTAAATGAGATTTCTAAGATTCTTTCCAACTCGGAGGTTCTGTGGTTCTGAATATCTAAAGGATCTTGCTTCCTAGGCATAGCTATGGACAAGCAAGTATAGCAAGAAGTGACTGCCTGGAGACTAAGATGTCAAGTCTTACCTTTCTCTTGATGTCCCTTGAGTCTCAGTTCCACCCCTTCTTCATGTCCCTCAATACTTTTCACACCTCAGTTTCTTTTTGAGGATATCTAAAATTTTCCAGCTCTAAATACTCCTTCCTCCAGGAAGTCTTTCCTGGTTCACCTTCCCCTCTTCTTGCCTCAGATAACAGGGATGATTGATAGCTGAACTCACTGTCACCTCTTTTCCTCTTCACCCTGGGGAAACTCCCACCCTGAGGTCCTGCTATCTTTCTATGCTTCCCCTCACTCACCTTCTTCTTCTCCTTTCCAATCACCTAAGTAGGTGCCCTTTCTATCTTCCACTCTCCCATTTATAGCTCCCCCTCTCTCGTTAAGAACTTGAGTTCCTTGAGGATAGAGACTGTCTTATTTGCTTGTATTTGTATCCCAGGAACTTAGCGTAACGTTTAACACATTTGTTGTTTGTCAGTCATTTTAGTCATGTCCATCTCTTTGTGATCCCATTTGGAGTTTTCTTAGCAAAGATACTGGAGTGATTTGCCATTTTCTTGGCAAAGAGACTAGAGAGATTTGCCATTTTCTTCTCTAGCTCATTTGACAGATGAAGAAACTGAGGCAAGCAAAGTTAAGTGACTTACCTCGGACCATACAGCTAGCAAGTGTCTGAGGCCATACTAGAATTCAGGAAGATGATTCCTCCTGGCTCCAGACCCAGCACTCTATCCATTATCCCACCCAGCTACCCAATCTAATACATAATAGGGACTTAAGAAATGGCTTATCTAGCTAGAGCCAACCTTGGAGGATTTCCCCGGAGCTGGAATACTGCACCCACTCCTAGTTCAGTACCCAGATATACATATAGTTTGGACCAGGTCAGTCTAGAGGAAGCTGACCTCTAACAGGAAGTGCTAGGCTCCCTATTCTGAGACTCATTAAAATCTCCACCCTGGCACTCCCAACGACAAATTATTTAAACTTTAGGTTATGGGTCATATCTAATGATAATGACAATAATAATAATAATATAATTTCTATAGCCAGTCAGTCACTAAGGACTTACTATGTGTCAGACAACGTGCTACAAAAGACACTTATCCACAAGTGCCTTACATTCTACTAGGAGAAACAAAGTTAAAGTCATTCATTGAGAATATCTGTCTTCTCCCCTTCTCATCTCACATCACTCAGGCATCTTCCTCTACTATCTTTTTCATCACCCCTATTTCATGTGAAAATATGGTTTTTCTTGCCATAAATAAATAAATAAATCCCCCCTCCGTAATCCCACTCCATCCTGCCTCCTCCACTAGATTGCTCCCTCTCTTATGCCTACTTTCCCACTAATATTTTTGCAAACCTTTACCTCTGTTTTAGTCTCAGTTCTAAGACAGAAGAATGGCAAGGGCTAGGCAATTGGGTTAAGTGACTTGCTCAGGATCACATAGCTAGGAAGTGTTGGAGGCCAAATTTGAACCCAGGTCCTCCCCCTGATTTCAGGTCTGGTGGTCTGTCCACTGAGCCACCTAGCTGCACCCTCACTAATTTTTAACGTCTTCCTATCTCCTGGCTGCTCTCCTGTTGCCTATGAATACTTTCATCTCCTCCATCTTAAAAATAACTCTCACTCAACCCATCCATTGCTATCATTCTCTAATCCTATATCACTCTCCTTCCTTCCTGATTAAACTCCTTGAGAAGATATGTAGCCTAAATATCTCCATTTCCCCTCATTTTACTTGCTTCTAAACCCTCTGTGATCTCGATTCAGACTTCATCATTCCAATGAAATAACTCTCTCCAAAGTTACCTGCCTGGAGCCATCAAATCCATGCTGTCTGACACGTTCTCAGGTGGCATCCAGGGGATTGCGAAGTGGCCCCCAGGAAGGATGGAAACACCCACTCAGACCCCTCTGTGTGACTTCTCTCTTACTAACACCCCCTAACATTGGAATTGTTACAAGTAATATTCTCATTCAGCTCCAGGAAAACTCTACCCTTATATGTAATGATACAGAAATTCCCCTTAGAATATTGTCAAGAGATTCTACTTACAAGATCAGACCTAAGGACTCCTATGTACCCACTTAGATAAGGGATCATAGATGGGATCCCTTTAGGAATAACCCCCCAACAAAACTGCACTGTATATTAACTGCCTTTCATAGAAAGGCTGGTATGTTTCACTCTTACCAAATTGTATTGTTAACTCTGTAGGCAAGGCAACATGTATTGGATACCTTAGTAAAACATTAGAGAATGAAAGGCTGATATTGGAATAATACTTAAACTGAGTTATGTTGATCGTACCCTTTAATCCTGCAGACTAGGAAACAACGTTGTGTTCATTGTATCTTTTGAAGTCTGATTGATTATGTAATTGGTTGGTGGAACAAATAATTATTCTTAGCTTAACCACATGTCTGGTACCTCACGGGTTAATGAGAAAGTGACCTCTAGCTGTGTTACTGTGACAAGAATACATATATCTTGTAAAGCTTTGTGTTTGTTGATAGAATCCATGGAATCAAAGTATATGTAGGATAATTATAGATTGTCTATAGATGTAGAGATATAGATAGATGTAGAGATGATAGATAGATAGATAGATAGATAGATAGATAGATAGATAGATAGATAGATAGATAGATGGATAGATAGATAGATATAATTATAGAATGTCAATAAGATGATTTAGTAAAAGTTAATGTGTGACTTATTCCATTTCTTGTAAGGAAGCATGTATGTTGAAAATGAAACTGTATGCCAAGTAGATATGTACTCCTTGAGTGTATAAATAATAAAGTCAGACCAAGCCTGAATGGAGCAGTTTTTGTGATGCCTGGTTGCAGCATAAAACTTTAGCCAGCCAAATCCAGCCAAAGACCCCCAAACCCCACAAGGGCAGGTCTCCCTCAGCAGTTACCAATGTTACCAAGAACTCAATTGCCGAATCAAAAGACCTTTCTTTAATCTTCATTCTTCTTGACCTCTCTCTCTGCAGCCTTTGACACTGTCAGTTCTCTTTTCTGAATACCCTTTTATCTCTAACTTTTTGAGTCAATGCTCTCTCCTAGTTTCCCTCATCTGCCTCCTTTTCTTAGTCACCTTTCCTGGATATTTCTGTAGGTGCTTCCTGGTAACTGAGGGTGTCCACCAAGAGTCTTATACTGGACTCTCTTTCTTCCCCCGCTATGCTTTCTCACTTTACTATCTCATTAATTCAAATGGATTAAGTGTCATCTAAATGCAAATGATTCCCAGGTCTATATTTTCAATCCTAGTCTTGTCGTCGTCTTCGTCTTCTTCGTCTTCTTCCTCCTCTTCCTCCTCCTCTTCCTCCTCCTCCTCCTCCTCCTCCTCCTTCTTCTTCTTCTTCTTCCTTCTTCTTCTTCTTCTTCCTTCTTCTTCTTCCTCTTCCTTCTTCCTCTTCCTCTTCTTCCTTCTTCCTCTTCCTTCTTCCTCTTCCTCTTCCTTCTTCTTCCTCTTCTTCTTCTTCTTCTTCTCTTCCTCTTCCTCTTCTTCTTCTTCCTTCTCCTCCTCCTCTTTCTCCTCCTCCTACTCCTCATTTCTTCTTCACAAAGCCTTACCTTCCATCTTAGAATCAATATTGTGCATTGGTTCCAAGGAAGAAGAGTGATAAGGGTTAGAAAAATGGAGTTTTCCAGGCCAGCCACCTAGGATGTGCCTGAGGCCATATTTGAACCTCGTACTCCATCTGCTGAGCTACCTAGCTGCTACCATAGTTGTATATTTTCCTAGCTGTTTCATGTCACCATCTACCCTTTGGACATCTCAATTTGAATGCCTTATAACCATCTCAAACTCAATATTTCCACAGAACTCACCATCTTTTCCCACAGACTATCCCTTCTTTTAGGCAGCTAGGTGGCACAGAGAATAAAATGTTGTACTTGAAGTCAGGAAGATCTGTGTTTAAATCTGAGGTTAGCTTACCAGCTGTGTGACTGGGGAAGGGTCTCTCAATATCTGTCAGACTGTTTCTTCATCTGTAAAATGGGGATAATAACAGCACCTACTTCATAAGGCTGTTGTAAGGATCAAATGAGTTAATATATAGAAAGCTTTCCAAATACTGAAATACTATAGAAATTCTAGCTATTATTATTATGAACTTCCTTACATATTACCACCAAGGGCACCACTATCCTCCCAGTCATTCTAGCTCTCAACCACTGTCATCCTTGACTTCTTTCACTCTCATCCCTCAATGTACACTGTGTTCATATGCACATACTTTGAAAGTCTTACAGTTAGCAGGCATCTGGCTGGTTCAAGGGATAAAGGACCAGGCCTAGAGAAAGGAGGTCCTGGGTTCAGATCTAGTCTCAGACATTACTTAGCTGTATGACCCTGGGAAAATAATTTTAACCAACATCACCTAGCCCTTATCAATCTTCTGCCTTGGAATTGATACTTAGTATTAATTGACAGAAGAAAGAAAGAAAGAAAGAAAGAAAGAAAGAAAGAAAGAAAGAAAGAAAGAAAGAAAGAAAGAAAGAAAGAAAGAAAGAAAGAAAGAAAGAAAGAAAGAAAGAAAGAAAGAAAGAAAGAAAGAAAGAAAGAAAGAAAGAAAGAAAGAAAGAAAGAAAGAAAGAAAGAAAGAAAGAAAGAAAGAAAGAAAGAAAGGAAGGAAGGAAGGAAGGAAGGAAGGAAGGAAGGAAGGAAGGAAGGAAGGAAGGAAGGAAGGAAGGAAGGAAGGAAGGAAGGAAGGAAGGAAGGAAGGAAGGAAGGAAGGAAGGAAGGAAGGAAGGAAGGAAATGGAGGCAAACAGAAATTAAATGAATTGTCCAGATTCATGCATCTCATGAGCATCGGAGTTTGAACTCAGATTCTCCTGACTCCAAGCTCAGCATTCTTTCCACTGCTCCAAGTAGCTGTCTGTATAGTCTCTGTTTCTCAAATCAGCCCTTCAAAGACTTGGCCAACTATTATGCTGCTTCCACCACAACCCCCCCCCCCCAGTCTTTTTTTTTATCCATGTCAAACTCCCCCAGTGTCTTTAGCCAATCCTTCTATAGCATGGTCTCCAATTTCTTCATCATCTTGATCTCCTTTCTGCAGTGTTCTTATAGGGTCCTCTTTAGTGTCCTAACCCTAAATACTCTCTGACTTTCAAGGACAAAATAGTTCAGAGAGAGAACGATATGGCCTGGAGTGCAGTGGTCAGGAAAAGGTTCCTTGAGAGATCAAACCTTGCTCTGGGTCTTGAAGCACCAGTAGGGTTGGTAAAGCTCAAAGGGAGTAGGTCATAGAGGGATTGAGCACTTTGGCCACAAGAGCTAGAGATAAGAGCAACTGCCTGAAACAGAAGCTGTGTGCTAGGGAGAAGAGAGGAATAAGGACAAGCAGTTAGGGTGGAGTTCCAATCCAAGAAGGAGGTGAGATTTGTTACGGTAAGAAACAGCAAGGCTTTGAAGGATTTTTGAGAGTGAAGAACCATGATGAAAGAGCAGCTTAAGGAAGCTTAATCCAACCAGCTTGGAGGGTAGTTTGGCTCTTTTCACACACTACGGTTTCATGGAGAAGGTGAGTTGTAAAGATCTGTTGGAAACAGAAAGAGCAAGGAATGTTTACTGTAAAGAAGAGAGGAGAGAACAGAATCATGGAGAGAAGCTGTCTTCAGGGGTTTGAAGGGCCATCATGTAGACGAGGGATCAGACAGATTCTGCTTGAAAACAGGTTAGGGAGAAATAGAAATTACAGAAAGTCAAACACTTCCTAGCTGTGAGATCTTGTCTAGCCCTTACTGCTCTTCTGCCTTGGAACCAATATTTAGTGTTGATTTTAAAACAAAAAATAAGGGCCGGTGATGTCCCAACATAAAGAAAAAGTTCCTTTTACTTGGAGCTATCCAAAAGTAAAATTAAAAATCTCAGGAAATAAATTTCCATGAAAGGAAGTCTTCCAGAAAAGATTAAACAGCCACTTATTGGAGATGTAAAGGAAATTATTGTACAGGTAGGACTAAGTGGCCGCTGAGACCCCTTCCAGCTCTGAGTTCCTCTGAATTTGTTTTTCTGTATAGAGCTTGCTTTGCATATATTTGTTCACCTATCTCTTCAATTAAATTGTAAATTCCTTGAAGGCAAAGACTGTCTTTTTTTTTTAAACCCTCACCTTTCCTTTTGGAGTCAATACTGTGTATTGGCTCCAAGGCAGAAGAGTGGTAAGGGCTAGGCAATGGGGGTGAAGTGACTTGCCCAGGGTCACACAGCTGGGAAATGTCTAAGGTCAAATTTGAACCTAAGACTTCCCCTGTAGGCCTGACTCTCAATCCACTGAGCAATCCAGCTGTCTCCCAGAGACTCTCTTTTGACTCTTTTTTGTTACCTTGTGTTTTAGCACAGTGTGTCTAGCACATAATAGGTATTTAAATGTTGAATAATTGATTGTTTGGAGCAAAAAGGGCCTGGAATCAGGGAGAACAGTGATGAGAGTTTCCTAATCCAGTGTCAAAGATGTTTAGACTTGGGTTGAGGCAACACAAATGGTAAAGAAGGAATGGTACAGGACAAACCCACAGGACGTTGGTGAATAACTAGATATGACAAAAGAATGAGACAGGGAAGTCAAAGAGAACTCCCTGTTTTGGAGACTGGGTGGCTGGGGCATTATAGTGCCATGGACAGAGATAGGCAAGTCAGGAGAGAGAGTAGGCTTGGAAAGGAAGATAATGAATTTCATTTTAGTCACTTTGAGTTGTCTTTAGCCCTTTGTTTTGAAGAGGACCAATGACATCACAAAGATGACTTTTTTTCTTAAACCCTTACCTTCCATCTTGGAATCAATACTATGTATTGGTTCCAAGGCAGAAGAGTGGTAATGGGTAGGCAATGGGGGTTAAGTGACTTGCCCAGGGTCACACAGCTGGGGAGTGTCTGAGGTCAGATTTGAACCCAGGACCTCCCATCTCTAAGCCTGACTCTCCATCCACTGAGCTACCCAGCTGCCCCCCAAGGATGACATGTGTGCATGAATTGGATTTAAGTGATGCAGAGTTGTACAGTCATCAACCTCACCGTCTCCTACAGAGTCCTTGAAATCCAGCAGCAAGACAAATGTCAGGATGACTGGTGATGGCTCCAGATGCAGGGAATGACCTTGGCATCTTCAATGTCTGACCAAGCTCTACACACTCCATAGTACCTGCTTCGGCCACCTTCGTGGCCACTGGAACCAATTGTCTTTATATTCCATTGGGGGAAGTCTTCCCATGCTTAGGGAAGACACCCTCCACCCCCTTTACTCACCTATATGTTTGGAGCCTATTGACTACCCTCAACCTGATTTACTTCATCTGCTGAGACAGTCTTAGTGGAGTATGGCCACTATTCACACTACAGCTTCTTAGAGCAACGGGTGAGAGTTAGGAGGCAGGAAGACCCCAAAGGTGCATGAGCAGCCCTGAAAAGACTGAGCAAGCCTTCACGTCAAAAGCACTCCCTGCATCCTCCCTGCATCCCAGATGAGCATCTCCTAGTGAATGCCCACAGGTCGACTGGACAGGAAGTCCAGAGCTGGAGGGAGAGATAAAGACTGGAAATTTGGGTTTGGAAGTCATGGACACAGTAGTGATGGCTGAAGCCCTGGAAGGAACTGAGATAGCCAGAAGAGCCGAAGATCAAAGGATTCGAGATTGGAATTTTAGAATGAACTCAATCCATCTTGAAAGAGAATCCTCACCACCTCTCCAGCAAGTGGAGACCTGGCTTCTGAAAGAGGATCTTGAGTGAGAAGCAAATCCAAACTGAAGAAAGGCAGTCCATTCCACTTTGTAATATTGTTCCAACTTTCTCCTGACTTCAAACTTAAATTTGCTTCTTTACAATTTCATAGACACAAAAGGTGGTAATAGCTTGACTTTAGAGCTGGAAGCTACCTTAAAGAGTTAATTGAGGGGAAAGCTAGGTGGCTCAGTGGATCAAGAGCCAGACCTAAAGATAGGAGGTCCTGGGTTCAAGTTTGACCTCAGACACTCCCTGGCTGTGTGACCCTGGGCAAGTCACTTGACCCCCATTGCCTAGCCCTTATCACTCTTCTTCCCTGGAACCAATACACAGTACATTTGAAGATGGAAGGTGAGGGTTATTTTTTAAAAAAGGGGGGTAGCTGGCTCCTTCAGAGGCCCCTACAAGCTGCCCTGAGTCACTGACAACCCTTCTCATATATCCGGATCATAAATTCAGAGCTGGAAGTCCAATCTCATCATTTTACAGGTGAAGAAACTGAGACTCGGAGAGATGAAGTCATTTGCCCAAGGCCACCCAGGTGGCAAAGATCAGAGGCAAGACAGAAACCCAGCTTCTCTGACTTTGGAGCTGTTCCAATTTGGTCTACTCTGCCTCGGGTCTATTCACTACACCAGGTTTGGCAAATGGCACCAAGCACTCTGCTCCAGCGTCTTAGAGGGCAAAGCATTAAGCACAGAAAGAGGCTGGACCCCAATGGAGTGGGACGTGCCGAGGGAGCTCCCTAATGTTAGCAGGTCATGTTCTGATCAGTTGTGACGCATCATGACAAGTTAATGACCTCCTGAGGAACAGTGGGCGTGGGGATCCCAAGCAGAGGTCTCTCTGCTTCCCCATTCAGCCAACTGACTCACTTGGAAGCCTAGCGATGGGGGAGGAAGAGGATGGGCGCCCTTTGACCAGAAGGTGGCCCCCCAGACACCAGCAGTTACCCAGGGTCCCTGTTGCCCTCTATCTCACTGAGAACTCCCTGAGGGCACGAAGGGCACGTGGGTGTGTCTCCCTCCTCCGAATGGGAGCTCCCTGACAGGTCTCAAAGTGGGGCGGAGGGGAATGGATGCTGATCTTGAGTCGGGGATCCCGATGGGGAGCCCACGCCAGCTATGCAACCTCAGATAAGACATTCTACCTAGTGAAGTATGATGCTGTACCTGGAGCTAGGAAGATAGGGGTCCATTCTCTTCTCACACTTACTTTCTGGGTGACCCTGAGTAACCTACACAACCTCTCCGAGGTCTCATTTTCTCACTCGTAAAATCCTAATCATTCCTACACTGTTTATTATTTCACAGACTTAGGGGGCTGGGGCAATAGGAAACGATGCTTTGTAAAACTTACGAGAAAGAGTGTTAGATTTTGAGTTAAGAAGACTTGGACTTGGGGGGTGGCTGGGTGGTTCAGTGAATTGAGAGCCAGGCCTTGAGACAGGAGGTTCAGGGTTCAAATCTGTCCTCAGACACTTCCCAGCTGTGTGACCTTGGGCAAGTCACTTAACCTCCATTGCCTAGCCCTTACCACTCTTCTGCCTTGGAGTCAATAATACATAGTATTCATTCTAAGTCAGAAGATCAAGGTTTCAAAAAAAAGAAGACAACTTGGATTCAAATCCTACCTCTGATTCCTGCTTTGTAATCTTGATCAAGCCATTTAAATTCTATTTTAAATTAGAATATTTGATTAGAAGTTTGAATTTGAAATTTTAGATTAGAAAAATTCTTAACTAGAAAAAAATTTCTATTTTGTTTCCTTATCTTTAAGATGAGGATATTAATATTTCCAGAACCTCATAACAAAGGGTTGTCATGATGACCAAAAAAGTTAGTCTTATATCAAGTTTCCTAGAGCCTAGCAACATAAGCTTAATCCATCCTTCACAAACACTCAGTTGTTTCAGTCACATCAGATTCTTCATGACCTCATTTGAGGTTTTCTTGGCAAAGATCCTGGAATGGATTGTCATTTCCTTCTCCAGCTCATTTTATAGATAAGGAAATGGAGGCAAACAGTGTTAAGTGACTTGCCTAAGGTCACACCACTGGTAAGTATCTGATGGCAGATTTGAACTCAGGTCTTCCTGAACTTCCTGACTCCAGGAGAAGCACTGAGTCACTTAGCTGTCTTCACATTCCAACTTTTCAAGTACTTGAAAACAACTATCAGCTCTTTTCTCCAGCCAAACATGCTTTGTTCATTTTAGGAATTCTCAAATTGAGAATTGTGAACTTGATTTTTAAAAAAGCATCTTGGTTTCCTTTATAATCACAGGTATTTTATTTGTTTAAAAACTTGTTCATCAGGGGGCAACTGGGTAGCTCAGTGAATTGAGAGCCAGGCCTAGAGACGGGGAGGTCCTAGGTTCACATCTGGCCTCAGACACTTCCCAGCTGTGTGACCCTGGGCAAGTCACTTAACCCCCATTGCTAGCCCTTACCACTCTTCTGCCTTGGAGCCAATACACAGTATTGACTCCAAGACGGAAGGTAAGGGTTTAAAAAAAAAACTTGTCCATCTTTTTTGTCTATTTAAAATCTATTTTTAATGACTTTTTTTCTATTCAAATTCTTTCAGTAGGATTCCTAGGCTCCACCAGATTGCCAGAGGAGTCTGGGACACAAAAATAGGTTAAGAAATAGGTTAAGGTTACTGCTTAGCTGATACTTATATGGCACCCTACTTGCACTGCTCTGAATTTTCTTTTTCCAGCTTATCAGCATTTAAACTATGATGGCCAGAACTGCACATAATACTCTGATTAGGGTCTGCTCCTGGCAGAAGGCATCCAGGCTCTCACATCCTTATTTCTAGACATTATGCCTCTTGTAATACAGCCCAGGACCATATTTTCTTGGCTCCAGTATCAGACCTTTAACTTATTTTGAGCTTGAAGTCCCCTAAGACCCCCAGATCTTTTTCAGATAATCTACTATTTATACCTTCTCCCTCTCACATTCATGAATTTAGTATTTTGAGCCCAGGCACACACCTAGGAAATTTTATCTTATTCATCTCAGCCTAGTGCTCTAGCCTATTACTCTCTTTATTCCTTCATACCTCTCTGGACTCCATTGCTGACTCTCTGGAATTCTTTATCCACCATGATCCAATAGCTTTCTCACTTGAGAATATCGCTCTATTACTGAGGTCTCCTGTGATTGGTGGATTCCTCCCAGTAGCTTCATTTTAATGAAATGTCCAGACCCGTCATGTTCACCCCATCTTTCCTCTCTGGGCTCTGCTCCTGACTCTCCCATTTCTTTATCCCACCATTCCCACCCCCCATACAGATAGATATCTTCCCCTTCTCTTTTTTTTTTTAATTTTCTTCTATATTTTATCTTTCCCTGTTCAAATGTAAGCCCTTTGAGGGCAGGCTTTCTTTTTGTTTGTATTTTCCTTCCTAGTACTTAGCACGATGCCTGGCTTATGGCAAGGGTTAAATAAATGATTCCCGACATCTTCTTGTTGACGTTGGAGACATACGCCAACAACCCCTCCCAGCTTAGTGTCACCTAAAACTCTGACACGTACAAGATTGCTGCTTTTATCGGAGTCATTGATAAAAATACAGATTCCCAGAGCACTCCTCCCCCGAAGACCTTCACCAGATGGATCTAGAACCTTTAATGACTACTCTTTGGTCTAGAACTATATTCTGGCTGGTCCAAAGGTGTCAGCCCCATGGGCCCCATTTGGCAATGCTCCCAAGGGCAGTCTGAACCAGACTAAAACATAATTGGAAAATATTTAGCAAAATAAGTAACAGTACAAAAAACATAGATCATATTTTAAAGCTAAGCCGATAGACACCTATCAGGATTATTCAATAAGGATTAGCGAACAGATTTTTATTTGGATTTGGCATCCTTGCTCTATTCCACCTCTCTCCATATTTTCTGTAAGAATTGTTTGACACACACAAGCCTGGAGCAACTTCCTCATATTAAGACTTCATTTTAGAGACAGCTGGATGGCTCAGTGGATGGAGAATCAGCCTTGGGAATGGAAGGTCCTGACTTCAAATCAGGCCTCAGACATTGCTTAGCTGTGTGACCCTGGGCAAGTCACCTGAGCCCAGTCACCTGGCCCTTGCTGCTCTTCTGTCCTGGACCCAATACTTGATACGGATTCTAAGATAGAAGGTAAGAGTTTTGTTAAAAATAAAGGCTTCTTTTCAGGAGACAAAAGCTTATGACTTAAATCTCCCTCCCTTCCTGGTATGAGTATTAATTTCCACCACCTTCCTAATGGCTTGGGATGGCAGGGAAAGTTTAACAAAGCCTTAATTAACTCCTAGCCACAATTACCTAAAGCAATTTCAGCAGAGCTTGTGGGCTCGAAGGATGCCAAAAAAGGGCCACTTCAAAGGCTCGGCTGGCTTCCCTCTGGCTTCTGCATACACAGGTTGGGATTTTCACCCAATTACCTGGAGAGGTACTTGGAGAAACTTAAGGCAGGAGGGAGGAATTCCAGGCAGTGAGCCAGCACTGGCAAAGCCAACAACTTGTGGCACCCTGTGCACGAGAAAAATCCATGGACTAGAAGTGAGGAGATCTGAATACTAGTCCTAGCCCAGGAAGACTCACTGGATGACCTTGGACAAGTCACTTCCTTTCTCCACACCTCAGTTTCCACCTCAAGAAAATGGGAGAGTTAGAAAAGGTGGTTTCCAAAATAGCCGTCTTCAAGTACTTAAGGGCTATATCATGTGGAAAGGTATTGGGTATGCTCTTTGAGATTTGTTCTGTTTTTCAAAATACAGTTCACAACCTACCTTCTGAAAAAAATCCTTTCCCCATCCCTTCTCCCAAACCCCTAGTGCTAGTTCCTTCCCACTGAAATGACATACCGTTTTTCTTTAAAATATCTTGAAACAACTAAATGGGGCCGTGGATAAAGAATCAGGAAGACTTGAGTTCAAATCCAGATCAAGTAACTAACTGACTCTGGGCAAGTCTTTCAACCCTATCTGCCTCAGTTTCCTCATCTGGAAAATGGGGATAATAATCAGACTTACTTCCATGACTGTTATCAAGATAAAATGAGATAATATTTACAGAGCACCAGCTACATAAATGCTATTATTATTATTGTATATTCACAGTTGTTTCCATGTTGCCCCCTCCCACTAGGTTGTAAGATCCTTGAGGGAAGGGACCAGTTTTGCCTTTCTTTGGCTTAGTTATGAGCTTGGCACATAGCAAAGTACGTAATGAATGATCGTTTGTTTGTTTGTTCCAGAGCAAGAGAAGGAAGCTACAGAGAGTCCAACTCAGGCTTAACATCAGGAAAAACTTCCTGACAATTAAAGCCATCCCATAATGGAATGGTCTGCCTCCCGAGGTGGTGGGAGTGGTGGTGGTGGAGGAGGAGGAGGAGGAGGAGGAAGAGGAGGAAGAGGAGGAGGAGGAGGAGGAGGAGAAAGAGAAGGAAGGAGAAGGAGAAGGAGAAGGAGAAGGAGAAGGAGAAGGAGAAGGAGAAGGAGAAGGAGAAGGAGAAGGAGAAGGAGAAGGAGAAGGAGAAGGAGAAGGAGAAGGAGAAGGAGAAGGAGAAGGAGAAGGAGAAGGAGAAGGAGAAGAAGAAGAAGAAGAAGAAGAAGAAGAAGAAGAAGAAGAAGAAGAAGAAGAAGAAGAAGAAGAAGAAGAAGAAGAAGAAGAAGAAGAAGAAGAAGAAGAAGAAGAAGGAAGAAGGAAGAAGAGGAAGAACAATTAATAATGGCTAACATTTATGTTTGCCAAGCACTGTGCTAAGCACTTTACAAATAACACATTTGATCCTCACAGTGGAGGTAAGTGCTGTTGTTATCCCCATTTTATATATGAGAAAACTGAGGCAAACAGGGCTAAAATGACTTGGCTAAGATCACACAGCTAGTAAGTGCCAAAGACATGATTTATAACTCAGGTCTTCTTGACTCCAATTCTAGTATTCTATCAATTATACCATACTACCTATGTTATTATGGGAATCCTTTTTATATCTAGGTTAAATGAGATGAGAGCTAAAGTCCTTTCCAGCTTTCAAATTCTGATTCTGTGATTCTTCTAGCTCTAAAAGTCCTGTGTCCTAAGATCCTTCTCAGCTCTGCATTCTGTGACCTAACATCCCCCAGACTCTGACATTCCATGTTCTAAAGTCCCTTCCAGCTCTGGTATTCTATGATTAACACCTCTCCTGGCCAAGGAGGGTTTTGCCCAAAGGAACCCTGGAGAAACAAAAGAAAGAGATGTAGGCGATACAATGTAGAATGCTAGACTTCAAATCAGGGAGCCCCAAGTTCAAATTTGACTTCAGACAGTCACCCTAAGTGACTCTGGGTAAGTCATCTAACCTCATCTGCCTCAGTTCCCTCAACTATAAGATGGAGATAATGATCACACCTATTTCCCAGAGTTACCATGAGGAATAATGGAGATAATATTTATTTTTATTTGAAAATTTTTGTTTAATTAATTAATTTAGAATATTTTTCCATGGTTACATGATTCATGTTCTTTCCCTCCCCTCCTCCCACCCCCCTCCCATAGCCAATGCACAGTTCCATTGGGTTTTATATGTGTCATTGATCAAGACCCATTTCCATATTATTGATAATTACATTACAGTGATCACTTAGAGTCTACATCCCCAAACATATCCCCATCGACCCATGTGATCAAGCAATTGTTTTTCTTCTGTGTTTCCACTCCCACAGTTCTTTCTCTGGATGTGGATAGCATTCTTTAGGAGATAATATTTATAAAGCGTTTAACACAGTGCCTGGTCCATGCTAGGTGCATTTATAGTTCTTATTATCATTAAAACATTTCATTTCACCAATGTTAATGTACTACAGAACTGTGAGCTATCATTCATATTGTTGTAGACAGAAATATGAGCTTTACTTCATGCCCTGGAAGAGTTCACAGTTTAGTTTCAAAAGCAGCGCATAAAACCAAATGATACAAAACGGCACATAATTAACCACTATCCAGGGTGGTAGAGACAATAAGTCCTACCTAGGATGGTATAGACAATAAGTCCTGTAAGACCTCATTAGGGAGAGAGAAGATGTCAGACACAGAGGTGTAGGAACCTGAGTTGAGCCTTGAAGGATGAGCTTAAAAGAATGGTTTACGAATGGGCAAGAGATTTAAGCTCTTTTGAAATCCATTGTTAGCCAGAAATTATTCCACTCTCCATCCTCTGGCCATTTCTAGGCTAGGAAATAGAGTTTTTCCATAATAGTGTCAGTCCCAATACACACACACCACCTCTAGTTATCATTTCTATGGCATTTTAAGGTTTATACACCATATTACAAAACCCTGTGAGGTAGGATCAAAGGGCTTAGAGATGAAAAGTTTCCTTGGAACATGCCAACCTTAGAAGGACCTTAGAGATGATCTGATCCAACCTATTCATTTCACATTTGGGGGAACCAAGACCCAGAGAAGTTAGGGGAGGTTATACAGATTCAGAGTCAGGATTCCAACCCAGCTCTCCTGACTCCAAATCTACTGATCTTTCCACCTTGGTAAACTACTTTCAAAATCAGAAGGGAGCTCATAGTCTAACCTATCCACTTTATACATATGAGAAACCAAGACCCAGAGGATGAAGTGACTTTGCTAATATCACATAGCCAGCAAATGACAAAACCAGATAACACACTAGAGGGGAAAAAGGCATCAAGCTGTAATTCTAAGCTTCTCTCTACCTCCTATCTTTGGAAGCTGAGTCATGGCCAGTGAGGGTCACAGTCAGCACTCCTTCCCCATAAGAAGAGTTAATATCTTCTGACCATTTCCCCCAGGGGCTCTGACTCAGACATTATGTCCACCCACAGTGCTAAAGGACTGAAGGAAGACTAGGTAGGTGTGGGTGAAGAGGCTTCAGGGAGAGGAGGATAAAATGGAGGCAGAAAAGTGGAGGGGAAATAATGATTTGTTATTTCTACTCTGACATAGTTCAGGGAAGGTGGGGCAGTCAGGTGACCCCAAGTTTTTCATGGATGCTTAGAAGAAGGAATGAGAATGAGATTTAGGAAGGTAAAGTAAATGAGGAAAGAAACTTCAGGCATCTCCCCATAAATATATTGGCTCCTTCTGACAGATCCCTGGCCTGGATGCTATGGGATGATAAAATATAAGGAGACATTTAACCTACCATCCCTGCTAGCTATTGCCCTTCTTTTCCCTTTTATGGTTAAACTCCTTGAGAAGGCCATCTACAATCAATGCTTCCACTTATTTCCTTCTTATAATCTTCTCAATTCTTCACAATCTGGCTTCTGACCACATCACTCAGCTCCAAAGTCATTCTACAACGTCTTTATAGAAAATTTAGGTAAAATTTTATTACATATAATTGGTAAAATAAAATATCTTTATTATTAAAAAAAAACCTAATTAATATAAACCCACTCGACCCCTATATGAGAAGTGTAATAAACAGGAGTATATACCCTATTCTACAAAAAAAAAAAGTCATTGATTATTCTTTTTTTTTTTTTAAATAAAACCCTTACCTTCCATCTTGGAATCAATATTATGTATTGGCTCCAAGGCAGAAGAGTGATAAGGGCTAGGCAATGGGGGTTAAGTGACTTGCCCAGGGTCACACAGCTGGGAAGTGTCTGAGGCCAGATTTGAACCTAGGACCTCCCATCTCTAGGCCTGGCTCTCAATCCACTGAGCTACTCAGTTACCGCCATTGATTACTCTTAATTGACAAATCTAATGACCTTTTCTCAATCTTCATCATTCTGGACCCTGTCAGCACCCTCTTCTCCCTAATATTCTAATCTCTCTAGGTTTTCATAATTCTGTCCTCTTGGTTCTCCTCTTACCTATTTAACCATTCATTCCCAGGCCCCTTTGCTAAACCATTCAGGTCATTCCTGCTAACTGTGGGTGTCCCTGAAGATTCTATCCTAGTCCCTCTTCTTTTCTCCTTCTGTCTTATTTCATTTGGGATATCATTACCTCCCAAGATTCCAAGTTGTAATTATGTAAAATATGGACATTGGTTCCTGCCCAGTGGAAATATACAATGCTGTGTCATCTCTATGCAGATGATTCTCAGGTTTGTTGGTTTGTTTTGTTCAACTCTAACCTCTCTCCTTGCTCTCAAATTTCTAATTTGCTATTAAACATTTTGAACCAGATCTCTTGTAGATATCTAAAACTCAATATGTCCAAAACTAAGCTCATTGCCTTTCCCCACAAATTCTCCCCTCTTTCTAACTTCCCTATCACCGTGGGATCCTCCAATCACCCAATCCCACAATATAAATGTCATCCTTCATCGACTTTCCTCCCTCTTCTCTCTTATATCCAATCAGTTGCCTCTCTTCAGAATGCCTCTTGTCCATGTCCCTTTCTCTCCTCTGACACTACAGGTCATCATTAACATGTGCCTACTCTACTAAAATAGCCTTCTGATTACATTCCTTGCCTCAAATTCCTTCCCACTCCACTCTTCCTTAAAAAAAAAAAAAGTAGAACCTTTACTTTTTATCTTAGAATCGATACTATGTATTGGTTCCAAGGCAGAAAAGTGGTAAGACCTAAGCAATAGGAGTTAAGTGACTTGTCTAGGGTCACACAGCTAGGAAGTATCCAAATTCCAGATTTAAACCCAGAACCTCCTATCCCTAAGTCTGGTTCCCTATTCACTGAGCCACTGGCTGTCTCTTTTCCCCCCTCCTCTTCCTAAGTTTGAACATATCACCCCTCTAGTCATTCAACTCCAAGAATCAAATCTAAAATCCTCTACCTGACTGGAAAGACCCTCCATCACACACACACACACACACACACACACACACATCCCAACAACAACAACAACAACAACAACTCTGCAATGTAGTGACACTGGCCTCCTTGTTGCTCCTCACCCCAGACACTCCATTTCCCAACACTATACATTTTCACTTACTGCCAACACCCACCACCTCCTACTGGCTAATCTCCAAGCCCTACGCTTTGTGTAGATCATGCTTCTTCCTTGCTTCTGTCTCCTGGTTCCTTGGTTTCCTTCAATTCTCAAATCCTACATTCTGCAAGAAACATTTCCTGATCGTATTTAATGTTAGCATCTTCCTTCCATTAATTATCTCTAATTTATGCTGTATATATCTTGTTTGTATGTGGTTGTATGTGTTTGTATGTGGTATCCTCTGTTAGAATGTGAGCTCTTTGACTTTTCCTTTGTCTTGCTTTGTATCTCCAGCCCTTAGCACAGTGCCTGGTACACGAGAAATGCTTAATTAATATTTATTGGACTGACTGACTGTCTCTGTTCCCAAGGACCCTCAAGGCTGATGGAGCAGACTTAGTCCCTGTACTCAAGAAGCCTCTAATCTGAGAGTGAGGATTTAGTTCCTGTCTTAGAATAACACCCACCCAGATAGGAAGAACAGAATCTTTCCCCTCAGGGAGGTTCTAGTCTGATGGAGAAGACAGGATACATTCACATAGGAAGACTCTTCCTCTATTAGCAGAACATGTTGAGTTCAGGAAGAGAGAGGCAGATCACACAAAGATTTAAGTCACTGCTAGTGTCTCCTTTTTAAAAAACGACATGGCAATTTACACACACACACACACACACACACACACACACACACACACACACACGTCCCAACAACCCTGGGTAGATACTGAGTAGAGAAAAGAATAGGGAGGCAGAGAAAGTTGTAGAGTTTACAGTAAAACATTCTAATAATAGAATGACTTGGAAGAAAGTGTCCTTGATTCATTCTCCAGTAAATAAGTAGTCAAAGGATTCAAATAGATAAGTATCAAAAGGGGAATCATAAATTATCCACAAGTACATGAAAGAATATTCAAAGAATCTAGTAGACCAAAAAACAATACTTCAAGATTCCACCTATTACCAGACAAATTGGCAGAGAGAATAAAATATGACGAATTCAATGCTGGCAAGATTGTGATAAAACAGGCAGCCTATTGTGAAGTTGATGGAGTTCTGAATTGGTCCAACTTTTAGAGGAAGCAATATGTAGTCTTAAAAAAAAACTTTACTTTCCAGCTTGGTAACAATTCTAAGACAAAAGAGCAGTCAGGACTAGGCAATTGGGATTAAGTGACTTGCCCAAGATCACACAACTAGGGAGTGTCTGAGGCCAGATTTGAACCCAACAAGTCTCATTGCCCAGATTGGCTCTCTATCCACTGACCCACCTGGGACCCTTGGCATCACATTTAACAAGACCATTTCAGGCAGTCCACTGTGGACCACCAAGATAGTCAAAGTCTTCAAGCCTATGCTATTAGAAGATCAGTTGAAGAAACTGGGAATGTTTGACTTAGAGAACAGAAGACCTGAAGGCTAGGAGGTAGGAGTAGATTTAAGAGCTTTTGAAGGACAGACATGTGGAAGAAATTTAGTCTTCCTTTGCTTGGCCTCAGAGGGCAGATCCAAGATGGGAGTTACAAAAAGACAGATATGGGCTGGATGTCAGGACAACCTTCCAACAAAAGTGGAATTGGAAGGGCTACCTCAGGATGTAGTGAGTCCTCCAGCACTTGATGTCTTTAAGCAACAACTGTAGGCATGAGGCAGTTAGATCTAGAGGTGGGAGGTTCTGGGTTCATATCTGACCTCAGATAATTTTTAGCCATGTGATCCTGGGCAAGTTACTTAACCCTGTTTGCCTCAGTTTCCTCATCTGTAAAATGAGTTGCAGAAGGAAATGGCAAACCACTCCAGGATCTTTGTCAAGAAAACCTCAAATGGGGTCACAGTCAGACACAACCAAAAAACAACTGAGCCACAACAGAGATAACGATGGAATTCAAGAATTCAAAGAAACTTGGTAAAATTTCTATGAAGTGATACAGAGTGAAGAAAGTCAAGCCACAGTGACCAACTATGTTGTTACAGCAGCTAAAAAAGCAACCGGTCTAAAAGGATTACCATAACAAGAAGGAACGTGGGTAGCCTGTGCTTCTGTTGAGGTTAACATCCACACCTCTTGGGGTGGTGTTAAGGATCAGCTGACCAAAACAGGTGCAGTCATTCATAAGCCCTTGAGTTTTAAGCATTTCATCGTGTAAGCTCCTCTTTCTTTTGTTCTTGTTTGTCTTGTTGACCCTCCTGGGCTTTCTTTAAGCCCCAGCTAAAACCTCATCTCTTACATGAAGCCTTTCCTAAACCCTCTTTATGCCAGTACCTTCCCTCAGTTAATTATCTCCTACTTATTCTGTATATAGCTTGCTCTCTCCTTGTATTTATGTGCAAGTTTGTCCCCTCCAGTAAATTAAAAGTTCTTTGAGATCTGGGACTCTCTTTTGCCTCTTTTTTATCTGCAGCACTTAACCTCGCACATAGTAGGGACTTAATAAATATTGACTGATTGTGTATAATATGTCGGATTATATAAGTATATATAATAAACCTGGTTACAATAGACTAGATTTTATATATAATATATCTGGTGCCTTATACTTCTCCCCAAAAAAAGTTTAAAATAAAATCCTCATGTAAAAAAAAATATATATATATATGTATATATATATATATATATATATAAATATTCTCCAAAGTCCCTTTGCTCTTTAATGTGTGTGACCTTACTCTCTTTCTGGGCCTCAGTTTCCCTCATTTGAAAATGAGAAGGGTCCCTGACACTCTCTAGAGTCTCTTCCCAGAGTTGTGACCTTATAAAATGATCATCAGTCAGCAAATCAAAAAGATGACTTTGTCAGCACCATGGAGCCCAAACCCACAACAGCAGCCGTTGCCAGCTCAGACAGAAGCTCTGCCTAGCTCTTTCTCTGCCCCAGAGGAATAAAGGCTCAGCCAGGCTTTGGAAGCCTTTGATGTCAAAGCCTCACTGATTCTAGGCTGGCAGCAGAATTCCTGCCTGGAGACGACTGGGGAAAAGACATCATGTGTAAACAGTGAGGAGATATCAGAACTCATCAATGAAGGGGACCAATCTGGACTCTGAGGAGATTGGCGGTCACTAAGTAGGCCTCTCTCTTTGTGATCAAAAGGACAGAAGAGTGAGGTGCTCCCTGTCAGATATGGCCAATTTGTCCATTTCTTTTCATTAACTGCACTCCTTTGTTCCAAGACAAAGTTCTACTAAGAGTTCTACTGAAAAATTACAATCTGGTTTCTTTCAAAAAAATAATAAAACACTTAATAAAGCAATACTATGACTGTGCATATAGTCAGTCGATAAACATTTATTAAGCACCTACTGTGTGCCAGGAATTGTGTTATGTTCTGGGGATATGCAAAAGGCATTTTTGAGGAATACCTAGTCTGATAGGGAAGACAACAAACAAATAACTATAAGCAAATAGGATATGTACAGGATAAATTAGAGATATTATATTACAGACACATACTGTAATAGGGATATTAAAGGGAAGGCACTAACATCAAGGGATAGATGGAAATTTTTATAGTAGGTGGGATTTTTAAAATTTCATTTAATTTTTAAAATTTTTTCCATAGTTCCATGATTTGTGTTCTCTCCCTCCCCCTTTTCCCTCCCCCTTCCTGGAGCAGACAAGCGATTCCACTGGGTTATACATCTACTATCACTCAAAACCCATTTCCATATTATTCATTTTTATAATAATCTTTTAAAACCCAAACCCCAAATCCTATACCCATATAAGTAAGTCATAAATCATATGTTTTTCTTCTGTGTTTCTACTCCCACAGTTCTTTCTATCACAGCAGATAGCGTTCTTTCTCCTAAGTTCCTCAGAGTTGTTAGGAGGTGGGATTTTAGATGGGAGTTGAATGAAGACAGAAGGTAGAAAGGTGGAGAGGGAGAGAATCTAATGAAAATGATCAGAGTCAGGAGAGGGAACAGCAAGGTGACCATTGTCATTCAATGGTGGCATATGTAAGGTGTAGGAAGACTGGAAAGGCAGGAAAGGATCGTATACCCCAAGGAAACCAAAGACAGATTAAAGATCCAGTCTATCCCAAAATATTAATGACATTCTATGGGAGCAAAGCATTAAATGGGTGGCCATTGATTAGCAAATGGCTGAAAAAACTATGGCACATGAATACAATATTATGGTGAGGTAAGAAAATACAAATATAAGAACTTCAGAGAATTGAACTGATGCAGAATGAAAGAAACTGAATCAAGAAAACAACATATATGATGATTACAATAATATAAACGCAAAAGACTAAAAGGAAGCTGAACTGTGAGTAATGGAAAAAATAGTGAAGGTCTTGGAGAACAGACAATAAAACATACCTCTCAATCCCCTCAGAGAGGCGGAGGACTACTAGGACAGAACGTTGCATGACTTGTCAGATGTAGCCACTGTATTGAATGTTTTTGCTTAATTATTTTTGTAAGGGATGACTCAACAGAGAGGGAAATGGTTCCCACCAAACCCCAGAAATC
Source organism: Monodelphis domestica (assembly GCF_027887165.1). Lineage (NCBI taxonomy): Eukaryota > Metazoa > Chordata > Mammalia > Didelphimorphia > Didelphidae > Monodelphis > Monodelphis domestica. The sequence goes on from NC_077230.1 coordinate 392,500,234, forward strand.
ATTAGGATAGAAAGACAAAAAGGCTTCCCAAAAAATTGGAAAAGAAAACATGTTTGGCAAAGGATCACATTTAGAGCCAGAGTTCCTGGGATGAATCCAATCTGCTGCTTAATCACAGTGCAAGTCATAAATCGTATGTTACACAAGCTATGCTAGCTCTATAAGTCTCAGTTTGTTCATCTGTAAAATGTAGAGTGGATTAGATGGTCTCTACAATCCTTTCTTGCACTGTCTTATGATTCTGGGTTGACATGATGGCTTGGAGTGGAGGGGGATTCATATTTTCCTGGCAAAACCAGGAGGCAGAAACTATAGGATTGCTTGAGAGAGAGAGAAACCAATATCATGGGCTTATTGCCCATACCTATTTTTCAGAATCAGACACCATTCATTTCCTTGTTAAATGACTTTGGGCAAACCATTTAATTATGTCTTGGCCTCAGTTTGTTCATCTGGCAAATGGGAAATTAGAAGAGCTCACAGAAAGAATTCTCTCCCTTAGACTCAACAGTGGTTCTCTCTCAAGCTTCAGAGAAAAGGATGAAGGGGAAACCACCATTACAATTACCATGACTACTCTACTCCTGCCCTTTCTTCCTCGACTTTCTTCCAGGTCTTTGATTCTTGAATTCAGGGAGTATTTAGCAGAAAGATCACCAGATTTGGAGTAAGAAGATCTAGGTATTAATCTTAACATTGTCCTTTACACTTGTATGATCTTGGAGAAGTCATTCCCCCAACCTGAGCCTCAGTTTCCTCCTCTGTAAAAATTAATTTTGAACTAGATGATCTCTAAGCTTCCAACCAACTCCAAGGTCCTATGAGCAGATAGTGTTTTTTCCCATTTTACAGATAAGAACACTGAAGACTAGAGCAGTCTTGGTTACTAATGCAGACACAGTGAGAATGCAAGAAGACCAATGTTCCCAATCTTTGGCCAGCAGGAAGGTCTTTCAGCCAGGAAAAAAGGAATTGAAGCTGATAAGATGCACTAGAGGGGAGGGGAGTAGGGCACAAATATGTAGTGGGGGACATTTAGCAGTGATATTTAGAAGGGAATAAAGCAGGGACTGAAGTCAATAATAAGGAAGAGAGAGGGAATCAGGGCTTAAGTGTTTGGAAATGTATATGCATTAAGAGATGAATCAGGTTATATTAAATTTAAAAGTTTTTGAACAGACAAAACCAATGCAACTAAGATTAGAAGGAAACTGGGAGAAGAAAAGTATAACAAATTTCTCCAATAAAGGTCTCATTTCTCAAATATATAAAGAATTAAGTCAAATTTATAAGAATCCAACTCATTCCCCAATTGATAAATAGTCAAAGGATATGAAAGGGCAGTTTTCAAATGAAGAAATCAAAGCTATCAATGATCGTATAAAAAAAATGCCACTTTTAGAGACCTTATAGCACGATGTAAGATAATAACGATGAGATTCTGCCATCTCCCAGCTTAACTCAGGGTCTTTTTAGATGCTGCCCAAAGACCCTGCTGATGTCACCTCGTCCCAGCCGAATGTTCTGTCCACCAATAGGGATTTCTTTAGGGCCCACGAGCCCTGCACTGGCTGCCCAGGCCCTTCCCTTGGAGACTGTGTCTGCATGCAGCACCTTGAGTTGAAAGACTGCTGATTAGTCAACAACACTTTAATAATAATACTATTAGTAATAGTAATGGTACTAATAATAATACCTTAAACCTTCAGCTACACCTGGGATTACTCCTGGGGCTGAGACCTGTTCCATGGCTGGGCAGGGCTCGCTGCCCCAGAACAGTATCAGCAGTGCTCTCTGGGAACCCCTACTCCCAGGAGAGAGGGCACTGCCATGCCTGAGAAGAGGAGCTCACTGAGAGGATGCGGAGCCCCATGTTCCAGGGACCTCAGAGGCAGGAAGAACCTCAAAGCCCATCTTGTCCAACCTGGAACCGAACTCTTCCGTGCCATCCCCGACACTTGGTATCCCATATCCCTCCAATATGTGCTAATTGTGCATGTGAGTTTGGGAAAGACACTATGTACCTCCTTGACCTCAGTTTCCCCAGATGTAAATGAGGGACCTCTGAAGACCTTTCTAAGTCTGGATCTATGACCCTCTGATTCTGTGATCCTCCAGTCTGCCCTGACAGATAGACTATGGCACATTGGAGAGGAGGGTGAAAAGAGACACTGACCTGGCACACAAGACACCTCATTATAGCCCCAGCTCTGGCTTTAACATAATTGTATGACCTTGGAGAAGTCACTTCCCTTCTCACCATTTAGTAAGGAACAAAAACACATGAATAAATACGAAATGCTACAGGATACTGCACTGGAGAGATATAAGCAAAGTGTTGCCCATCAGGCAATCAATAAGCATTTATTTACCAAATGCTATTTAAGGTCTGATGTCAAAGTTCAACAGTGCCCCCATGGAGTCCAGGGAAGATTCCTAGAGGAGGTGGCATTTCTTTGGGACTTTAAGGAATGGAAAGGAAGGCTTAGCCAGGTGGTTCAGTGGATAGAGTGCCAGGCCTGGAGTGGGAAGGTCCTGGGTTCAAATTTGACCTCAGATACTTCCCAGCTGTGTGACCCTGGGTAAGTCACTTAACCCCCATTGCCTCACCCTTACCCCTTGTCTGCCTTGGGACCAATTTACAGTATTGATTCTAAGATGGAAAGTAGTAAGAGTTTTAAAAAATTAAAAATGGGAAGGAGTTTACCAAGTGAATAGTGAAATGAAGGGCATTCTAGGCAAGGAGAAAAGTCCTTGAGCAAAGACCCATAGATCAGAAAGCTCAGAATGGTTGTTTTTTAGAGGAGGGCTGGGGCAGCCAGAGGATAAATCAGTTTGGCAAGAGCATACAGTCAGCACTCATCAAATGCAGGAAGTTAATGTAGTTCTTCCTGATTCTGAGGCCAACTCTCTACCCACTACACTAATATGCCGCTGACAATGTTTTTAATGAACTCCACAAACAGCCTAGATGGGCAGGCCAATGATTTGGACAATGATCCCCAATTTGCAAGTGAGTCAAATGAGGCAGGAGAAAATGACCCAAAGGTGTGCTACTCGGACTACAAGCAAAATCTTGGAAAGGAGTCAAGAGGCCAGTGTCTGCAGATGTTTTCTTTACTTATATTTGTATCCCCAGTACTTAGCGTAGTGCTTAGCACATAATAAGATTTCGCAAATGCCTTATTTATCTCCCTCCCTCCCTACTATTCTCCCTTTCTCTCTCTCTCTCTCTCTCTCTCTCTCTCTCTCTCTCTCTCTCTCTCTCTCTCTCTCTCTCTCTGTCTCTCTGTCTCTCTCTCTCTCTCTCTCTTATCTCTCTGTCTCTCTCTCTTATCTCTCTCCCTCTCTCTCTCTGTCTCCCTCCTTCCCTCTCTCTCTCCCTTCCTCCTTCTCTCTGTCTACCTCTCTCCTTCTTCCCCTTCCCTTCCTCTCTCTCTACCTTCCTTCTTCTTTCTTTCCTTCTTCCCCCTCCCTTCCTCTCTCTCTCTGTCTTTCTCTCCCTCTCTTCCTCCCTCCCTCTCCCTCCCTCTCACTCTCTTCCTCCCTTCCTCTCTCTCTCCCTCTCTCTCTCCCCTTCCTTCCTCTTCCTCCCTCCTTCCCTCCTTCCCTCCCTTCCTCTCTCCCTCTCTTTCTCCCTCTCTCTCTCCCTCCCTCCTTCTCTCCTTCTTCCCCCTCCCTTCCTCGCTCTCTCCCTCCCTTCCTCTTTCTTCCCCTCTCTCCTTCTTTCCCTTTCCCTCCCCCTCTCTCTCTGTCTTTCCCCCTCCCCTGTCTCTCTCCCTCTCTTTCTCCAATGAAAATCTGTCTTCTAAGGGGAGATGAAAGACTCCATATCACTCCCTTGGATCTGTATGTGATGTTGCCATACTTTTGCCCAATTGTCCATTGACAAATTGGTCAGTATTTCTAGTAGAGTGCTCATCTGAGGTCTATAAGGGTATAGTTGATTGACAGTTGCCCATCTACCTCTGGGATTCCATCTCAGATCACATATCCACTGACAGCAGTAGCATCTTTCTCTATGGAAAAGGGAAGGGAAGGGCAGGGGAAATTTTACATAGCTCACTAATTGTAGAGAGTTCACAAAGTCTTAGATGGATTGTAGAAGGGGAAGGCATAGTGGTTAACCAACACCTCCCAGGTTCCACCAGTATCCTGGCCCACACATGTTATATTCCCCAAGTCATAGTACTTTGTACATAACAGCCATTTAACAAATGCTTGTGAATAAATGACAAGATCTATATTGCCCTCTTTGTTAGATACCCAGAATATACTAGACTAAAACAGAACAAATAAACTGAGTCACTGAATGTCAGAGCTGGAAAGACCTTAGGACACAGAACAGTAGAGTTTGGAGGGACCCTAGAACTTAGAATTTGGGGAATGGGATGAACTCTAGAACACAAAACATCAAAGGAAGAGGAGTCATGGGATCATCGATTTTAATTTGAGTGGACTTCAGAGGTCATTTAATCCAACCCCCTCATTTCATAAATTAGGAAACTGAGGCACAAAGAGGTTAGGAGACTTTCCAAAGGTCACAAAGTTCAATAAGGTTCTAAGGCAGGATTTGAACTCAGATCTTCCTGAGTATTAGTTCAACAATCTTTTCATTATTGAGAAACGCCATTGCTGCTTCTCCTAATAAACACTGACTGAAAAATCAAACTTGGGATCAGCTGCTTAGAAGGCAGCTATGCTAACTATTTTACCATCAATGTTTCTCCAATAAACATCATCAGAGCTAGAAGGGACCTTAGAATATACTCATTAGAACTGGAAGGAGTTTTAGAACAAAAGATATCAGAGATGGAAGGACCTTAGAACATGCCACGTTAAAGCTAGAAGAGTCCTTAAAACATTGAATGTTAGAACTGGGAGAGATCTTAGAACATGGACTATCAGAATTGTCCCTACATTAGAACATAGAATATTAGCGTTAAAAGAGGCCTCCACACATAGAATATTGAATCTGGAAGGGGCCTTAGAACATAGAATGTTCAGGCTGGAAGCAGCTTTGGGATACAGAATGTTAGTTTTGAGGACTGGAGGGGTGCCTAGAGATCACCTACCCTCACCTCTCCAGTTACATAGGAGACTGAGGCCCAGAGAAAGGAAACCACTTGTCACCAGACCTGAGTTTGATTCCTCACTCCGCCAGTGTTTCCTCTTTCCACCATGCTTAGTGTAAAGCCTGGTACAATTAGGTTAATGCTTTTGGGGGGATGATGACAATTAGAGTGACAGCAATTATGACAGTGATGACAAAAGTGTCAGCAGTAATGTACACAGAGTACTTTCATCACCACAACCATGTGAGGCAGGCAGGGTCATCCCCATTTCACAGACAGGCAAATCAAGGCTTCAAGAGGTTCGTTGACTTCTCCAAGGCCTCCCAGCTAGTCAGTATCCGATATGGGATCTAAACCCATGTGTCTCCTGCCTCTGACTCCAGAGTTCCTTGCAATCTATGATCAAACTGACAATGGTAATACTGATCCCATCTTCCCCTTGGTGTCACAAAGGGAGGGGTCAGTCAACAATCATTGACCATGCATTTATCCTGCACCAAGCACTGGAGATAAAAACAAAGACAAAAATATGGTCCCTGCCCTCAAGGAGCTTACATTCTAATGGGGGAAACAACATGCAGATAATTATGTGCTTCAAAATACAGAGGATCTCTGTAATACACGCAGAGTAGAGTAAGTTGACATGGTCAGCTCCAGGAGGAAAGCATAGCAGCTGGAGGGACTGGGAAGGAGCTCTTCTAAAAGGTGGAATCTCAGCGGAGCCTTGGAGGATGCTAGTGTAAGATTAAAATTAATATCCAATCACTCCAAGTATTACATTTTATAAGATTTATTAATAATCACTTGAAGTATAGCCTGTTTGTGGTGGCAAAAAATTGGTAAATGGCGGGATGCCCTTCAATTGGGGAATGGCTGAACAAATTGTAGTATCTGTTGGTGATGGAATACTATTGTATTCAAAGGAATAATGAACTGGAGGAATTCCATGGGAACTGGAACGACCTCCAGGAATTGATGCAGGGTGAGAGGAGCAGAACCAGGAGACTGATACACTATGGTACAATCAAATGTAATAGACTTCTCTACTAGCAGCAATGCAATGGCCCAGGACAATTCTGAGGGACTTAGGAGAAAGATGCTGTCCACATCCAGAGGAAGAACTGTGGGAGCGGAAACACAGAAGAAAAACAACTGCTTGATCACATGGGTCAATGGGGATATAGACTCTAAACGATCACCCTAGTGCAAATATCAATAATATGAAAATAGGTCTTGATCAATGACATGTAAAACCCAATGGAATTGTGTATCAGATATGGGAAGCAGGTGGGGGGAGGGAAGGGAAAGAGCAGGAATCTTGTAACCATGGAAAAATATTCTAAATCATCTAATTAAATAAAATTTCAAAGAAAAAATAATCACATGAAGTAGAGAAAAAGTATAGCCTGAGTAAAGACAAGTTTACCGGACCACAAGAGCAGGAGAAGAGAGAGGAGAGACATGGTTACAGAAACCTTATCTCCAAAACGAAGGACGAAAGTGGGATGCTGGGAATTGTAGTTCAAGGGAATAGAAATTAATTACACATTAGGGAAACTAAAAGGCAGGCACAAAGGGATTGGGCATTCCAGGGATAGGAGGCAACCCATGCAAAAGAGGAAGAAGGATGGAGGACATTTGTTTAGGTCACATTTTCTGAGTGACGTAGGGCAAGTTGCTTTACCTCTCTGAGGCTCAAGTGTCAAAAGGGGGCCTAGATGACCTCTTCAGTCCCTTGTAGCTCTCAATGAATGAAGATCTTGAGGTTTTGAGAACTTCCCTCCAGGACACCCCCTTCCATGAAGAGCAATAAAGTAATTAGAAGCCTCAGATTGGGGAAGGGAAGGAGAGGCCCCTGGGTAAACAACCTCCAGCTTCCAGAGCTCCCTACTGATAAGATTAGTTGCCTCCAACTGCTAGATCCCTCTAGGTGACTGACTATATCCTGGCCATTCTGAATGGAATCACCTGTCAACAAGGAGAGCAGGGAAGATTTCCTGAGGGAAAGAGAAAACAAGACCAGTGAAACAAAGATTGTGAAAGTCAAGTCAGAAAGCACTGATTTCTTTTTTTTAAACCTTACCTTCTGTCTATACTGTCTATACATACTAAGGGGGCAGGTGGGTATCTCAGTGGATTGAGAGCTGGGTCTAGAGATGGGAGGTCTCAGATACTTCCCAGATATGTGACCCTGGACAAGTCACTTGGCCCCCATTGCCTAGCCCTTACCACTCTTCTGCCTTGGAACTTATACACAGTATTGATTCCAAGATGGAAGGTAAGGGTTTAAGAATTTAAAAAAAAAAGGAAAAAAAGAAACCATACTAAGTATCGTTTCCAAGTCAGAAGAGCCTAGGCAATTGGGATTAAGTGACTTGCCCAGGGTCACACAGCTAGGAAGTATCTGAGGTCAAATTTGAACCTAGAACCTCCCATTTCCAGGCATGGCTCTCTATCCACTGAGCCACCTAGCTGCCCAATAAAGTATTTATTTCTTAACCATTTGCTGGGTGAGTCAGGCACAAAGGGCTGGGGAAACAGAAAGCCAAAAAAAAGAGTGGTCTCTGCTTTCAAAGAGCTCACAGTCCAATAAGTGAGATAACTTTGCAAATACAAACAAACAGGGTAAATTGGAGGAAAAGCTCTTGCACCCCCTGAGCACTTCACAGTATCCCATGTTGGAAAAGGCATGCATGGCACACATGCCCTGGCTGCTCTGTTCCCCCTCTCCACAATGCCTGAGGACAATTTTCACATGTCCCACCTCACCACCCCTCTGCACTTCCTCTCTTTGCTGCCTGGGGTAATGCGGGATCTCACAGGCAGTTTGAAGGTGTAGCTAAGCTGTGCCATCTCTAAAAGGTTCACCAAAGCTGATATAGACTAATATAATAGTGAGCCCTCATCAGATTGAAGATAGGCTGAAGGTCTCGAGGGATAAAACCAGAGACATGGAAGGGAAAGTACTTCAGGACTTAAAGGAAACATTCTCCATGCTTTAGAATGGTGCATAGCTCAACTGTATATGAAGAGGCCAGTGAGATAACGAACTTGACCCAAGGAATAAACAGGCTCCACACCTTTGTCTCTAGTCACTCATCTCCATAAAATCCAACTGGAATCTAGAAAGAATACTCTAGAAAATCAGAAAACCTAGTTCCTAATCATAGCCCTTTCACTGATTCAAAGCGTTGAATTAGTTGACTTTTATCTGATCCTATTTCCTCAAATATAACAGATGGCTGGATTCTAGGATCCTCTTCTCTAACTTCTGTTCTAAGGCCCCTCCCAGCTTTAACGTTCTCTGTTCTAAGCTCTCTCCCAGCTCTGACATTCTCTGGTCTAAGCTTCCTCCCAGCTCTGACATTCCCTGTTCTAAGGTCTCTCTCAGCTCTGACAGTCTGGGTTCTAAGTTCCCTTTCATCACTGACAGTGTATTCAAAGTTCCCTCTCAGCTTTGACATTCCCTAAAGCCTCTCCTAGCTCTAACATTCTGTGTTCTAAGATCCTTCTCACCTGCAGCATCCTCTGATCTAAAGTCCCTCCCAGCTTAGACATCCTCTATTCTAAGGTCTTTCCCAAAGACTCTGTTCTAAGCTCCCTCCTACCTCTGACATTCTATGCTCTAAGGTCTCTCCCAGCTCTGACATTCCCTGTTCTAAGGTCTCTCCCAGCTCTGACATTCTCTGTTCTAAGGTCTCTCCCAGCTCTGACATTCTCTGTTCTAAGGTCTCTCCCAGCTCTGACATTCTCTGTTCTAAGGACCCTCCCAGCTCTGACATTCTCTGTTCTAAGGACCCTCCCAGCTCTGACATTCTCTGTTCTAAGCTCTCTCCCAGCTCTGACATTCTCTGTTCTAAGCTCTCTCCCAGCTCTGACATTCTCTGTTCTAAGGTCTCTCCCAGCTCTGACATTCTCTGTTCTAAGGTCTCTCCCAGCTCTGACATTCTCTGTTCTAAGGTCTCTCCCAGCTCTGACATTCTCTGTTCTAAGGTCTCTCCCAGCTCTGACATTCTCTGTTCTAAGGACCCTCCCAGCTCTGACATTCTCTGTTCTAAGGTCCCTCCCAGTTCTGACATTCCCTGTTCTAAAGTCTTTCCCAGCTCTGACATTCTCTGTTCTAAGGTCTCTCCCAGCTCTGACATTCTCTGTTCTAAGCTCCCTCCCAGCTCTGACATTCTCTATTCTAAGGACCCTCCCAGCTCTGACATTCTCTGTTCTAAGGTCTCTCCCAGCTCTGACATTCTCTGTTCTAAGGTCCCTCCCAGCTCTGACATTCTCTGTTCTAAGGACCCTCCCAGCTCTGGCATTCTCTGTTCTAAGGTCCCTCCCAGTTCTGACATTCCCTGTTCTAAAGTCTTTCCCAGCTCTGACATTCTCTGTTCTAAGTTCCCTCTCTTCTCTGATATTCCCTAAAGCCCTTTCCGGCTCCAGTATTCCCTGTTCTAAGGATACTCCCAACTCTGGCATTCTCTGCTATTTCAGATTCAATATCCTACATTCTAAAGTCCTCCCCAGCTCTGACATGTTATGGCTCTATGGCACGATTACTCTATGCAAGGAAGAAGGGAGGGAGGGAGGGACACGTTTTGACATGAAAAGGTTTTGGAGGATGCACTCCCTCTCTGCCATTTGGTCCAGGAAAGCTTCCTGGAAGAGGTGAGTTGTAAGGAATTGCCTGAATGATAGCTCTGAAGGGCTGCTCAGGGAACCTACTCTGTAGAGTAGGGAATGAGTCAGTTGCCCTATGCTATGGGGAAGTCAGATCTTTAGAAGGCTTTTACACCAAAAATGAAGGGCCTGGGTCTGATGGCATGTCCCCTAAGAGTTGCTTGAAGGCCTGGCCTGGAAACAAGGGCTTCACCTGCAGGATCATGTTGATTCCCAGGGATAGAGAGCCAGGGGAGTTTCTGCCTGCTTCTGTTTTAATGGACCAAGGAAAAGAAGCCAGCAGTCACACTCATTTCCCTGGCCCCTGACTCTCCCTGGGGTAATTTGAGCTGTTTGCTGCCGTCCTAAAGATTCCTGCCCGGCTCAGCTTCCTCCTCCTTGTGCTAACCCATCCTCACTCCACCTCTCACATTTCCTCCATCATTCAGATTTCAGCTATAAATGCTGATGATCCAAACTTATCTGTAGGTGATCCATTAGTCTGTCAATAATCATATTAGCCAAAATGCACCGGCATGGAAATACAGAGACAGAAATGAGGGAATCCCTGACTTCCTAGGAATATGCATTCTATCGGCAGCCTGTATATATAAATATTTTAAAAATTAATAACCAGAGGGAAGTTAGAACCAGGACTAATCATGGGAGGTCCTGGGTTCAAATTTAGCCTCAGACACTTCCTATGTCTAACCCTAACCCTAAAATTCATGCTGATTTCTAACCCTAGCCCTACTATTTACTTTACCCATAATGCCTAGCCTTTACTGCTCTTCTACCTTAGAACCAATACAGAGTATCGATTCTAAGACAGAAGGTAAAGGTCTCTTAAAAATTGATAATGTATTTCTTATATTATATATTATTACTACACATATATGTATCCTTTATTATATATGCATACGTTCTGTGTGTGTATACATATGGAAACATAGACAAAGGCAGAGAGACAGAGCAGGGAGAGAGGGGAGGGTGCTAAACATTCTTGCCCAGCTTTAATTCTTTATATAATAATTCACCCCTGTGAATGTAGATTCTCATTCCTGCTTTCAGTCATATTCAGAACGAGAAACAATGTGGAGAGTCAGTGTGATCTGTGGGGATCTACTTCAAAAACTATGCCAAGAATCAAACTGCTGGTTTCCAAGAAAGAGACTCAGGGGTCTCATTTACTTAACTAAGTCCTGATAAAAGTCTAATAATTTTATGATACTAAAAAAATTATCTACCAAATAAAGTTTCCTTCAAGGAAAAATCAGTCCTTTCTTTCTTATGTGCAGGTGCATAGTGACCTCCAGAATTTATTTCCTTTCCTTTTGAATCAGGGCAATGTGAAGGGTTCCTGAAAGCCAAGGGACAGTGGGAATGGATAAAGGTTGAGACCCTCTGATCTGATCCAACTCTTTTACTTGTAGATGTAGAAAATGAGTTGCAGTTAGTCAAAGAATCGAGATTTAGAGGTGGAAGGGATATTAGAAGTCATCTAGATCAAATTTCTTGCTTTTTAGATGAGGAAACTAAGGCTGGTGAGGTTAAAGGACCTGCCCAAGGTCACAAAGGCAATGAATAAGAGGACCAGCATTTGAACTCGAAGCCTCTGACCAATGCAGGTTGATACTTTCACTGCAATGAAACTTATAGCCTTAGAGAAGTGGATAGAGGCGCTGAGAGGTTAAGTGATTTGCCAAGAACAAAACACCTACTATGTGCCAGGCACTATGCTAAGCACTTTACAAATATCATCTCATTTGATCCTCAAAAGGGAGGTGCTGTTATGATCCCCATCTGACAAATGAGGAAATTGAGGTAGAGGTTAAGTGACTTACCTAGGGACACATAGCTGGTAAGATTCTAAGTCTGGATTTGAACTCAGATTTTCCTAACTCTAGGTCCAGTGCTCTTAATCAGTGAACCACAACTGCCTTTAGGGCTAAATTAGATCATCTCTTAGATTTTAGGGGAGTCTACATTTTAAAAAATATTTTGGTAACTTTATTTCAATATCATTGGTTTCCTTTATAATCATTATATTTTGTTCCCTTAAAAATATAATTCTGAGAAGAGATCCATAGATTTTTACTGGATTGCCTGTCAGAGGTTGATATCTCTGGGTCTGTCTTAGATAAAGATCTCAGAGCCCTCCTCAGAGGTCGAATTCTCACAGTCTGTCTGAGAATGGGTCCAAGTGCCCCCACCTCCACCTTCTTTTAGTTTCCCATAACTAGATTGCTGACCATTCTATGAACCCTGGATGATTTCTGGAACCATTATCTTGCCCCAACCATTATGCTACCAGTTGCACTATCTACATTCTTGTTACACTTTCCCATAGACCTTTCTCAGGGGCAATTGTTTGTAATTCCTGTGGTTTTTACCTTTAAAAGATCTACCAGTTTGCAATGAACTTGAACCCATTGCCACCAACATTGGGTCCCTTCTGACCCCATACAGTGATTGTGACTGTGATTCATCTTTTCCCTTGCCCTTATCTTCAGGTGAGGTCCTTCATACTTCTACCTTTGCATTTCCTCTTACTGTTTTCCCCATTCCTTACCTGAGGAACTCTGGTCCCAGTCCTGTCCCTCCTCTGGAGCTTTACAATTGTCAAAGAGGTCCGTGACACAAAAATAGGTACAAACTTCTGCTCTAAGGTCACATAGAAGATCTAAGGCAATTTTGATTTTCTTCAGAATATTTTCAGTCATTCTTTTTCAGTTCAAAATTAATGTTCAAAATTTAAAAATAAATGAATTAGATCATCTCTGAAGTCACTTCCAGTTCTGAATCCTATGATACTATATACATGGTAGGTTCCTACACATATATGGATGATTCTGTCTGTGAATATAAGAGAATGTGTGAGTGAGTCTGTGACTTTGTGTCTGTGTATGCATGCATGCTTGTGTATAAACACTAGCTTGGCTGGCTAGGTCAGTGGTTAGACCCCAGAGTTGCTGAAACTAAGATTGTGGGTTTAAGTTCTGTGGGGTCAGTAAACTTTGAACAAAAAGATGCTTTGTTCCTTGACCACAAATACTATTGCCATCCCCTGACTGCTGAGTCACAAATGTGTACCACTGATCACAAGGGACACCCAGGCAGAATGAAATTATTCAGTGTAGACCCTCCCCAGACGTGAGAAAACTACTCAGAGGAGACATCTGGGGCTGCTAGGTCAGGAACATCGGCCTCCTGTGCAGAGGAATGAGTATGCAGCCCATCACGTGTCTCAGCGACTATCCATCCCTCATAGCCTATCACCCTCAGGCTCCTGGGGTCAGAGAACTAGAACTGAAAGGGTCCTTGGAAGTTACTTAGTCCAATTATCATTTTATAGATGAGGAAAGACCAGGAGACCTGAAGTCGCTCAGAAGCAGCCCAACTCAAATTGAATTTTAATTTTAATTTAATTCTTCTCCACCCAGAATTTCAAAAGTGATCATAATAATAGCAGCTCACATTTCCATAAGTCCTTTAAGGTTTACAAAGTCCCTCCCTCCCAACAACCGTGTGAGATAGGTAGCGTGAGTGTGATTTACATATAATTTTACAGATTAGGAAACAGATACCTGAGAAGTTATGACTTGTCATAGTCTCCCCAACTAGTAAGTTTCTGAAGCTAGATTTGAACCCATCTCATGATTCTAGCACCCTGTCCAAAATGGCACCCCACTCCTAAAAGTCATTTCTGATCTCAATAATGGGTATGTCTGCTTTTTCTTCAGTGGTCACCCAGATGTTTGAGGCCACTAAAATAATGTCCACCTGAGATAAACCCACATAAAGCATCAATATTTCTCTGTGTCACCAACAAAGAAAGCTTAGCAACAAGAGATAGAAAAAGAATTCCATTCAAATTAATGATAGATAATATAACATACTTGGGAGTCTATTTGTCAAGATAAACCCAGGAACTGTATAAATTTAACTACAAAACACTTTCCACTTTCTGAACAATTGGGAAACCATTAACTGCTCGTAGGTAGACCAAGCAAATATAAGAAAAATGACAATTTAACCTAAACTAACCTACTTATTCAGTGCCATACCAATCAAACTGTCCCAAAATTATTTTATCGAGGTAGAAAAATAATTTTAAAATTCATCCAGAACAAAAGTTCAATAATATTAAGGGAATCAAGGGAAGGGCGGAAAGTGAATGAAGGTAGCTTAGGAGTGCCAGATCTCAAACTGTATTACAAAACAGTAATCTTCAAAACAATCTGGTACTGGCTGAGAAATAGAATGGTGGATTAGTGGAAGAGATTAAGTACAAAAATCCTAGTAATAAATGGCGGCAGTAAGTTAGTGCCTGATAAATCAAAAGCTTTTGGAACAAGAACTTACTATTTGACAACTGTTGAGAAAATTGGAAAATGGTATAGCAGAGACGAGTACTAGCCCAACATCTCACAGGATATACCAAGATGAGGTCAACATAGGTATGTGATCTAAATATAAAGGGTGATACTAGAAGCAAATTAGGGGAACGTAGAATAGTTCCCCTGTCAGATCTATGGATAAGGGAAGAATTTAGGACCAAACAAGAAATAGACAGCATTATAAAATGTAAAATGAATAATTTTGATTATATTAAATTTAAAAGAATTTGTACAAACAAAACAAATGCAACCACAATTAAAAGGAAAGCTTTCTGCTTGAGGAAAAAATTCTATAGTAAGTATCTCTGATAAGGGTCAAATTTCTCAAATATAGAGAGACTGAGTCAAATTTATAAAAACAAAAGTTATTCTCCAATTGACAAATGGTCAAAGGATATGAACTGGCAGTTTTCAGATAAAGAAATCAAAGTCATCATTTGTTAAATTTTAAAAAATGCTTTAAATCACTCTTGAAAAGAGAAATTAAAATTAAAACAACTCTGAGAAACTACCCCATACCTATTAGATTGGCTAATATGACAAAAAAAAATATATAAATGCTGGACAGGGTGTGGGAAAATAGGAACACTAATATATTGTTGGTGGAATTGTGATCTTATCCAAATATTCTGGAGAACAATTTGGAATTATGCTCTAAAGACTCTAAAATTGTGCATACTCTTTGATCCATCAATACCATTACTAGGTGTGTATCCCAAAGAAATCAGAAAAAAACAGGGGGTGGGAATCTATTGGTACAAAAATATTTCTTTTAACTCCTTTTGTGGTAGCCAAGAATTGGGAATTGAGGGGTTGTCCATCAGTTGGGGAATAGCCGAACAAGTTGTGGTATATGATTGTGATGGAATACTATTGTGCTATAAGAAATTACAAGCAAGATGATTTCAGAAAAACCTGGAAAGATTTACATGAACTGGTGCAAAGTGAAATGAGCAAAATCAGAAAAACATTGTTCATAATAATGGCAGTATTTCCTGATGAACATCTGAGAATGACCTGATTCTTAGCAATCAGTGATCCAAGGCAATCCCAGAGACTCGTGATGAAAAATGTCATCTACCCTCTGAGAAAGAACTGATAGAATCTGAATACAGACTGAAACATACATTATTTCACTTATTTTCTACTTCTTTGGGGGGGGTGTTTCTTTTGAGATCCCTTCCACAACTTACTAATATGGAAAGATGTTTGGAAAGATGTTTTGCATCATTGAACATGTAAAATCTATACCAGATTGCTTTCCATCTCAGGAAGCAGGGAGGGGTACAAGGAAAGGAGAGTGGAAAGGAAGGAGAGAATTTGTAATTCAGAACTTTAAAAAATAAATGTTAAAAATTGTTTTTACATGTTATTAGGGGATTAATTTTTAATATTTTAATGAATTTAATAAAAACTAAATGCCAGTAGTTGGGTTCAAGATCTCTTTAAAAAGCAGAATATTATTACATGGAATGTCAGAGCTGGAAGAGACCATAGAAATCTGGTCTTACACACTTACTAGCTGTATGACCCTGGACAACTTATTTAATTGTGGTATGTCTGAGCTTTCTACTCTGTAAAATGGGGATAATAACCATACCTATCTACCAGGGTTGTTATGAGGATAATATGACTATTTGTAAAGTGCTTTTCAAACCTTAAAATGCTAACTATTACTATTGTTAACCTAGACTGTCAGAGCTGGAAATGACTTTAGAATAGAGGATGTCAGATCTGGGAGGAACCTAAAAACAAACAAAAATAATAGTGGTCTCATTTATATAGCACCTACTGTGTACCAGGCACTAAAATTAATATTTTTATAATGATTATCTCTTTTAATCTTGTAAGATGAATGCCATTATTATCCTCATTTTACAGTTGAACAAACTGAGGCAAGTCAAGGTAAAGTGACTTGCCCAGGATCACACAACTAGTAAGAATCTGAGTCAGGATTTGAACTCAGGTCTTCCTGATTGTAGGTCCAACTGCACTGGAAGAGACCTAAGAATATAGAATTCAGATCTGGAAAGGACCTTAGGACAGAAAATGTTGTTCTAACCTAGTCCAACCAGTTAATTTTTCAGAAGAGGAAATTGAAGCTCAAAGAGGAAAAATGATTTAATATCCCATGGCAAAAAAGATAAACTAGAATCTTGGCCTCTATACCCAATCCCTATGCTTTTTCCATTAGATCACAATTCCAAAGAGTGGAATGCAGAATATTATCTGCATTCTAAGAAAATTGTTAAGTGCCATTTGGAAAAGTCCAGGCTTAACCTCCTTAAGAATTGTGACCAGACCACAATTCCAGGCTGCCATGTTGGCCTTTAAGTGGCACTCCAGTGGTTTTGACAACAACAGAAAGGACCTTGAGACAATGTCATATGAAGAAACTGGAATTATTTATCTTGGTGAAAATAAGACCCAAGGAGGAACCCACTAGCTATCTGAAGACCTGGCACATAGAAAAAGAAATAGATTTTTGATCTGGTGCAAGTAGAAATCAGTAAAAGAAGGACCGAGAGGCAAATTAGGCCTTTTATAATAATTCAGTTTCTCTTCAAAACTGCATGGGCTGCCTTAGAAGGACTCTCCAACTCTGGAGGTCTCAGACAAAGCTTTGTCAGCTGGAGGATGGAGCAGATGACCTCTAAGGTCTCTTCCAGCTCTGAAGTTCTGAGATGATGTGAATGTGGACTTGAGTTTTGGTCTCTCTGCTTCTGGTTCCCACCTTTATTCCATCAGTCAAGTGATGAATCTTCCATAAACTGCATGTCAGTATACCCAGGCCATGGTCAGAGGTAGGAAGCTTTCTGTAAAGGAAAAAGTGAATTTAGGAGGCATATGGAATTGATAGCAAGGAAAGAAGAGGGAATATGGGCATCAGATTTCTTTAGCCCAAGGACCATCCATCTGTGCTTTGCCTAGTCTTCATTGGAAGTCATCCTGTTGTAAACCTCAAATTTCCTTAGACTTATAATTGTTGAAAATTTCACCATTGGGATATTTCATACTTGGAAAATTTC
Source organism: Monodelphis domestica (assembly GCF_027887165.1). Lineage (NCBI taxonomy): Eukaryota > Metazoa > Chordata > Mammalia > Didelphimorphia > Didelphidae > Monodelphis > Monodelphis domestica. Next base: position 392,517,388 of record NC_077230.1, read on the forward strand.
TTACTGATAATCTATTGGAATGGGAACTCCATTGGCATGGGAGGTTCCTTCTCTTCCCTTCTTAAGATTACTTTAGGACAGAAACCTTTTGCTGAACAATGGAAAGGACTTTGACCTATGCTTAAGCATAGAACAGGAATTTCTTTGAGTCTTGATTGATTTTAGAATTGATACAATGGAGATACTTGGAATCAATCTCCACCCTATTCAGTCCTAATAGGATTGAGTAAGGGCTGCAGTCTAGATCAAAATTTAATTATTCCAATCTCTACCATACTCAAGTTAACAGGATTTAGAAAGGGCTGTAACAAAAGAGTAAAGATTTAATCATTTGAAAAATATGACCTTCAACAGACATGTGCAAAAGCCAGAAACCTCTGGGCGGTCCTGGGTTAAGCGAGAGCCTCCATTGATAGGGAAATTGATGAAGAGTGATTGGTAGATGTGAGGACTGAGGGGAGGCAACTTGGATGGTGTCCTTAAAGATAGGAGGGTCTGGAGACTCGAGAGAGAGGTTGAGTTTTTGGTCGGTGTGGTTCCTGGGCTCTGAGGAAGCTTGCTCTGAAGGAAGCTGAAGGTGGGGGCCTCTGAGACTGTTTCTCCATTTTGGACACGTGAGTGAAAGGGACTGATCTCTTTTCTTTGCCCCAGCTATCTAAGGGCTTGGGCCTTTTGGCCCAGCCTAAACAGAAGGGGTATTTAAGCCCTATTCCCTTCTCTCCCCTTTCTCTCTCTCTCTATATCTCTAATTCCTTTCTTACTCCTATTGTAATTAAACTCCAAAAAAAGCTGACGGCTGACTTGAGTTTTTCATTTAGGAATTACATAGCTGATTCCTTGGCGACCTTAAATTAATATATATCAGTCTTTTAAAGTGATTCCCTTGTAACATTGTGGCTGACCACACGGGAGTCTAAAGAATCCTCTCAATAAAACTTTTTCCTTGCCTTTTTACTATACTGTTTCACCACTTAGTCCTTTTTTTTTTAACAAAAAACTTGGCTTAAAGACACAGCTGCTAGAACACGTGAGTATAAAAAACTTTTTCTCTTTTCTCCTTAAGTTAAATTGGAATCAGCAGTTTTTTCTTTTTCTTCCCTTTAATCTTAAGGGACAGCTGGGTAGCTCAGCGGATTGAGAGCCAGCCCTAGAGGCAGAAGGTCCTGGGTTCAAATCGGACCTCAGATACTTCCCAGCTGTGTGACTCTGATAGACAGAAAACAGCTGTTTTTAAATCTCAGCAACAGGACTCTAAAGTCCTGGCTGGAAGAACTGTTTCTAAATATCCTTTCCCTTAAGGAACAACTTCCTGGATTTAAAAAAAAAAAAAACCCTGTGGAAAGTTTGTTGCTTTGCCCTGCTCCCCACGTGTTTTGTGAAATTACAAAATATACATATAAAAATGAGTACTACATTCTTTGACAATTATATGGCAGCTGAAGAAGTAGGGGCATTGAGGAATGAAGGATACCTCCAAATTTTTATATTAATAGGTACTGTCATTTTTGTACTCCTCAATACTATATTTAGAGATGAAAAAATAAAAAATATTGAGGATAAAATAAAACAAAATGAGGATAAAATAAAACAAAATGAGGATAAAATAAAACAAAATGAGGATAAAATAAAACAAAATGAGGATAAAATAGAAAATATTGAGGATAAAATAGAAAATATTGAGGATAAAATAGAAAAAAATGAGGATAAAATAGAAAATATTGAGGATAAAATAGAAAATATTGAGGATAAAATAGAAAAAATTGAGGATACAATAGAAAAAATTGAGGATACAATAGAAAAAATTGAGGATAAAATAGGAAATATTGAGAATAAAATAGAAAAACTTGAGGATAAAATAGGAAATATTGAGAATAAAATAGGAAATATTGAGGATAAAATGGGAGATATGGAAGATAAAATAGGAAAAATTGAGGATAAAATGCAAGCCCAATTAGAAGATCTAAAATGTTTCTTACAGGATCAATGGGCAAACACCCACTCTACCAGAAACAGACCTGTTTCTGAACCTTTGAATGAGGAAATTTCCTTCCCTGAAATAGAGATGGAAAACACCTTCCCTATAGCCCAGTTAACAGACTGCTTCTCTCGTGCAGTGCAAATCTTGTCTGAATTTAATCCCCAAAACCCTTCCCCTGCAATCCCAGCTTCTCATGTTCCTTCTCCTACAGAAAACCAAATTCCAATGCAAGGGAGATCTTGTCCTCCTAGAGAAACCTGTCCTTGTCAAACTGACCCACAGGTGCAAAATTCAACTAGAGGACTGTTTCCTCTAAGAGAAGTACCTGAAATAGGACGAAATGGGGATGTGGTGACTTTAAGACATAGGATACCGTTTACTCCCCAAGAAATAAATGAATTTACACGAAATATCCCCACATATGAACAAGATCCTTTTCTAGTAACAAAAAAGATGGGAGACATATTTTTTCAATATAATCCGTCTTACAAGGACGTTGAGAACTTACTACAGGCTTTTTTAAGTGAACGTGAAAAAAATAAAATAATTGCTCATGTCAACAAAACCCGGGGGCGTAATGCAGCACATTGGCCATCTCAGGATCCCGAATGGGACTATAATAATCCTGAGGACTATCTACAACTATACCGTTGTAGAGAGGCCATCCTCACGGCCATGAAGGAATGTGCGGACAGTACAGATAAGTGGATGGAACTGGAAAAAATTAAGCAAAAGGAAAACGAAACACCCTCCAGATTTATGGACAGAATTATCGAGTTTGGGGACAGATACTTAGATTGGGACTTAAATAAAGAGAATAGTTTAAGACAAGTTAGAAGAATCTTTGTAAATAATTCTTGCAAAGTAATTAAAAATTATTTTAAAACACAATGCCCAAGATGGTCAGATATGGACCTTGAAGAATTGCAAAAAACAGCTATATATGTTTTTAAGGGAAACGAAGAAAAGGAGAAAGAGAATAATGATGACATGGAGGAAATGAAGAAAAAAATGAGATGTGTAATAGATAGGATAACTAAATTAGAAAGTGGGCATGATAATGAACCAACGACAATTGCCCCTCTCCAGAAATCCAATTATCAATCCATTACTTGCCACTTCTGTGAGAAGAAGGGCCACAAAATGATGGAATGTAGAACCTTTCTTAAGATGTTTGGAAGGAATACACAGTTTAATAATGGTTTTAGAAATAATAACTATAGAAATTATGATAATGGTTATAGAAACCAGAATTCTAGAAATTATAATAATGACTATGGAAATAACTATAATGAATATAGAAATAAGAACTTTAGAAACCAGAATTATAGAAATAGGAATTGGGAATTTAATGACAATGCTCAAATTGAAGAAAATTTTAATGATAATACTCAACAATATATGAGAAATGGCGCTCGTCCAAAAATTACTCGAGGTACTAATGACCCTCAGAGAGGTGCCCTTCAGGGGGGTGCCCAAGGAATATCCCAAACACAATGATGGTGCCCGGGGGGGGCTGGGGCACAGGAATCAGAGGATACAACCTTTGATTTCCCAGACCCTGATGTCCTACTACCCGTTGTCCCTATCCACTGCCCTCCCCATACTAATGAACCCCATGTTACCTTAAAAGTGGGTAACACCTATTATGATTGTCTATTAGACACCGGAGCTTCCTGGTCTGTATTAAAGAGAACACCTGATTTACAATGTTATTCTATTGGCTCAGAGAATGTAATGGGAGTATCAGGAATAACCCAAAGAGTTAAAAGACTTCCTCCTAGAATGGTGTCTGTAGGACCCCTAGAGGTACAACACTCCTTCCTTTTGATGCCTGACTCCCCTTTAAATTTGCTGGGGAGGGACCTTCTATGCAAACTCAGAGCCACAATAACCTGCTCCCCAGATGGCTCATTATCATTAGAAGTACCAGAGGAATCTTTAAATTTACTCCCTGTACTTCTCTCTGAAAACCAGGAGGCAAAAGAACCTTCCATTTTTGAAATACCTAAAGATATACCGGAGTCTCTTTGGGCCACATCTTCTTCTGATGTAGGCTTACTTAAATCTGCTGTTCCTGTGCAGATAAAAACTAAATCTAGCCCACCTCCTTCTATCCCTCAGTATCCCCTCTCAAAGGAGGCAATTGAGGGTATTACACCAGTTATTAACTCATTAATAGAACAGGGAATAATAATCCCTTGCAAATCTGAATACAACACGCCCATCCTGCCAATTAAAAAACCAAAAAAAGGACCCGATGGCAAGCACATCTATAGATTCGTACAGGATCTAAGGGCAGTGAATAATCACGTTATAAAGAGACACTCCGTAGTTTCTAACATACATACTATTATTTCATCTATTCCTAGCACAGCTACATACTTTACAGTAGTAGACTTGTGTTCAGCTTTCTTTTCCATACCAATACATGAAAACTCCAGGCATATTTTTGCTTTCACCTGGAAGGGCTCACAATATACCTGGTGTCGGCTGCCACAGGGTTATGTCGAAAGTCCGAGCTTATTTGAGCAAATTTTGAGCCAAGACACAGACAATATAACATTTAAAAATAGCAAATTAATCAAATATGTAGATGATCTACTCTTGGCTTCAACAGATGCAGAAACATGTCAAGAAGATAGCAAACACCTTCTTTTGGAATTGCACAAAAGAGGACATAAAATCTCTAAGGATAAAGTTCAATGGTGTCTCCAAAAAGTAGAATATTTGGGATTCATCTTGACTGCGGGTGCTCGTTATATTTCTCCAAAACGAATTGAGAACATTCAAAAATTGAGTGCTCCTACCACTAAGAAACAGCTGAGAGTAATTTTAGGAGCAACAGGGTTTTGTAGACAATGGATTCCATGCTATGGGGAAATCACTAAACCCCTTATAGCATTAACAAAGGATTCGGTTCCTGAACCCCTCAAATTAGAGCCTGAACACTTGTCAGCTCTATCAGATCTAAAAAAGGCTATCATGTCTGCCCCTGCTCTAGGCATCCCAGATTACAACAAGCCATTTACCTTATATGTGCATGAGCGAAGAGGAGTAGCCTCTGATGTGTTAACTCAGACTTTGGGACCTTCTCAGCGCCCAATTGCTTATTATTCTGCCCAACTAGACCCAGTAGCAGCAGGAGCACCACCATGCCTTAGAGGAGTAGCTGCTACAGCCTTACTAGTAACAAAAACCGTTGATTTAGCATTGGGATGTCCATTAACAATAATGTGCCCACATGAGATTGAAGCATTATTGGTAAAACATAGAACACAGGCATTCTCGGATCAGAGAATTACAAGGTATGAAATAACCTTATTAAATAGTGAAAATATTACCTTGAAACGCTGTTCAACTCTTAACCCTGCCACCTTGCTTCCAGATTTACCCACTTCAGGAGAACCACTACATAACTGTGAAACATTAGTGTCCATGGCAGAAAAGCCTCGAGATAATCTCTTGGACACTCCCTTAGACAATGCAGATCTGATTTTATTTACCGATGGTTCCTCTTTTATGAGGGATGGCATACGTTACACTGGAGCGGCCGTAGTCTCAGAATTTGCCACTGAATGGTCAGCTTCACTACCTTCTAACATTAGCGCTCAAGGAGCAGAACTCATAGCTCTAAAACAAGCTTGTATAATTGCCAAGGATAAAAAGGCAACAATTTATACAGATTCTAGATATGCTTTCGGCATTTGTCACTCAGTCGGGATGCTATGGCTCCAAAGAGGATTTTTAACCTCAGCTGGAAAATCCATAGCTAATGCAGAAATTATTAATGAAGTTCTTTCTGCTCTCAAACTGCCTAAAGCCCTAGCTGTAGTTCATTGCTCTGCCCATACAGGTGGCTCTGACCCTGTCTCTAGAGGAAATGACCGAGCAGATGCCGCTGCAAAACTAGCAGCCATAGAAGGACCTGGATTAATTTTAACATTAACAACCACTGATAATTTAAATTTATCACTCTCCTATAATGAAAAGGAAGTGGAAAAATGGAAACAAAAATTTAAAGCAAAACAAATTAATGGAGTATGGGTGTCACCTGAAGGAAAACCCCTGCTCCCTAGAAGTTTCTATAACCAAATTTGCCAATCTATTCATAAAAATGGTCATTTTGGCACCCAGGGCATTGTGGACTCTGTCAAGAGAGTATGGATAGCCCCTGGTATAACTACTGTAGCCTCTAAAGTATGTTCAGCCTGCCCTATTTGCCAGGCATATAACCAACATGCATATCATGGAAAAGCCTTTGGGGGACGTCCTCTGGCTTACACACCTTTTGAACATCTACAGATAGATTTCATAACAATGCCAAAGGCTGGACGTTATAAATTTTGTCTAGTAATTGTAGATCAACTAACCAGATGGCCGGAAGCATTTCCTACAACCCGAGCCACAGCAGATTTTGTTGCAAAGATACTTTTAAAAGAAATTATCCCTCGTTTTGGCCTACCAGCACGTATTGACTCCGATAGAGGGAGTCATTTTACCGATTCTGTCTTAAATCAAATATATTCTTGCTTGGGGATAACTCCAAAATTCCATGTTCCATATCACCCCCAGAGCGCAGGCCAAGTGGAGAGGATGAATAAAGAACTTAAGACTATGATTGGCAAATTATGCACTGAGACCCATTTAAAATGGCCTGAAATTCTCCCTCTGGCCCTATTTTATCTTAGAAGCAGGCCTAGAGGAGACTTACATATTTCACCATTTGAGATGCTTTTTGGACATCCGCCTATACAGGCTAAGCCTTTCTCCCCGGCTTATACATCGCTATTAGGGGGAGATATTACTATTGCTTCCTATATACAGGAGTTACAGCACAAACTACGTGAACTTCATGAATCCGGAGCTGCAGTACAAGCTGGACCATTAGACTTTTCTCTGCATGACCTGAACCCAGGAGATAAAGTTTATATCAAGAATTTCAAGCGAACTGGAGCAACTGAACCTTCATGGGAAGGACCATTCCAAATATTATTAACTACTCCAACATCTATAAAGATTGGAGAAAGAGACTCTTGGATTCACTGTTCACATGTGAAGAAAGCATCTTCTGCTGAGACTGATTAACTCTATCTTATCATATGAATTGTGACTCTATCTTATCATAAGAATTGGAGATAATAATCCATAGACAAATGGATATTTTTTTTCAAGAATATATTGAATTACTGATTTTTTTCTTATTTTTTCTTATTTCTTTTCTTTTATTTTTTTTATCAGAATATTTGATTTTTTTCTCATTTTTTGTACTGAAGGTACACATAATTAATATTAATATTTTTTCCCTGCAGTAATACAAGTTAATATATATACTCTTGCTATAATATCAATATATGCCTAAAAGCTTTAAACTATGGGAACCTGCCATTTATTGATAAAATATTATAGGACTGTGATTAATGTTTGTGTCTGATTCCAGGAAAAGGGATAAAAACAAGGAGCACAGACTAAACCTGAATAGTGCCAATAGAGCACACATGAAATATTAAAGTGAGACTCAAGGTTGCGACGCTTAACTTATGTTTAAGTCGTAGGACTTCCTTGTATCTACACTCCTTTTGAAGTTCTCAAACAAGTACAAAGCTTGACTATCATGCTGGCTCCCTATATCTCTGAAGGAAAAAAAAAATCAGACAAGGGAATGACATTTCCCCATCAAAATAGAATTCTAATTCTTTTCTTCTTATATTATGGCAACTTCCTGTAGTCTTGGCTACAAATGGCTAAGTGAAATATTACTGCATTCTGTCCTACATACTTGTGAGATAGAAATTACTTTAAACTGGACCTATACAAGGTCTATTTTGAGTTTTTCTTATGTTTTTGATTATTTTTTCTATTCTTTTGATAATTGACACATACAACCCCATAACTGAACATTGCATTCTGAGCTAAACTTGATATTTTTTTTTAATACTTACTTCAGGGGGGATTGTATTTTAATTTAAAATCTAAGAATTTTTGAATTTTTTTTGTTTGAGATTTTATTTTTATAAAAATCCAAGACTTTTGTTTAAGATTTTACTGTTATAAAAAAATTTTCAAAGATTTGATTTTGTTCGAGAAAAGATCTTCAAGAAAGAAGCTTGAAACTTTTATATCCAGAGAATGAACTGTTGCAGAAAGATGCCAAAAACCTACACTTCATCAAGAAGATCAAGAATGAACTTTGGATGTGATTGATTGGACTGAACTTTTGATTGAACATTTATTGTAACATTTATGCCAAAAGGGACTGCCCCTAATTTGGCTTTCTGTCAATGCGCCTAGCAAACATTGGTTTTGCTTTCTTTTCTTTTCTATTTCCTCTCTCACTATTCTAATTTCTCCTAGAAAATTGAATATTGTGTATATCTTTAGATAGAAGTGAATTTAGAACTACAAAATTATTATGTTAAATGATCAATGGGGAGACTAGTCTCCCAATGATCATCAGGGGGGATTGTAAACCTCAAATTTCCTTAGACTTATAATTGTTGAAAATTTCACCATTGGGATATTTCATACTTGGAAAATTTCTTACTGATAATCTATTGGAATGGGAACTCCATTGGCATGGGAGGTTCCTTCTCTTCCCTTCTTAAGATTACTTTAGGACAGAAACCTTTTGCTGAACAATGGAAAGGACTTTGACCTATGCTTAAGCATAGAACAGGAATTTCTTTGAGTCTTGATTGATTTTAGAATTGATACAATGGAGATACTTGGAATCAATCTCCACCCTATTCAGTCCTAATAGGATTAAGTAAGGGCTGCAGTCTAGATCAAAATTTAATTATTCCAATCTCTACCATACTCAAGTTAACAGGATTTAGAAAGGGCTGTAACAAAAGAGTAAAGATTTAATCATTTGAAAAATATGACCTTCAACAGACATGTGCAAAAGCCAGAAACCTCTGGGCGGTCCTGGGTTAAGCGAGAGCCTCCATTGATAGGGAAATTGATGAAGAGTGATTGGTAGATGTGAGGACTGAGGGGAGGCAACTTGGATGGTGTCCTTAAAGATAGGAGGGTCTGGAGACTCGAGAGGGGAGGTTTTTGAGTTTTTTGGTCGGTGTGGTTCCTGGGCTCTGAGGAAGCTTGCTCTGAAGGAAGCTGAAGGTGGGGGCCTCTGAGACTGTTTCTCCATTTTGGACACGTGAGTAATAGGGACTGATCTCTTTTCTTTGCCCCAGCTATCTAAGGGCTTGGGCCTTTTGGCCCAGCCTAAACAGAAGGGGTATTTAAGCCCTATTCCCTTCTCTCCCCTTTCTCTCTCTCTCTATATCTCTAATTCCTTTCTTACTCCTATTGTAATTAAACTCCAAAAAAAGCTGACGGCTGACTTGAGTTTTTCATTTAGGAATTACATAGCTGATTCCTTGGCGACCTTAAATTAATATATATCAGTCTTTTAAAGTGATTCCCTTGTAACACTGTGTTACTAGAGCCATCTGCTGGAAGCTAAGAAAGTGTCATTTCCCAGAACCTGGGAAGTCTCTATAAAGTTCATAAAAGTGACACCTTCCTGCTTAAAAAGCTAAAGATTCCCTGTCCTCAAGGAGGTCCAAATCTGAGATGGAAAGCATAATCCCTACCCTCAGGGAGTCCCCCAGATTAAAGTATCTACTCCAACTACTTTTTATAAATGTGGAAATTGAGATCCAGAAAGGTTACATGAACTGCCCTAGGTCACACAAAAAGTGGCAGGGGCAGGATTTGAACTCAGGTACTCCTACTCTAGCTTATCCCTTTCACTGTCCCATAATGATAAGCAGAGGACCAGCAGAGATGATGGAGCAGAAGGGAGCAGAACAGGCCAGCTCTCTTACAACTATGCTAATTGTAGTGCCAAAGCCTGTTAATTTCACCTTTTCAACTTCACTGAACTATACCACCTTCTCTCCTCTGACATTGCCACCATCTTGGTGTAGGTCTTCATCACTTCATACATGGACTATTGCAATAGCTGTGGTGGGTCACCAGCCTCAGGTCTATCCCCACTTCAATTGGCCATAAAAGTGACAAAGAGTAAGTCTATTTCTCTCTCTCCCTCCCTGTTTCTCCCCCACCCCCCTCTCTCTCTCTCTCTCTCTCTCTCTCTCTCTCTCTCTCTCTCTCTCTCTCTCTCTCTCTCTCTCTCTCTCTCACACACACACACACACACACACACACACAATCACCACCACCACCACCACACTCAATAAACTCCAGTGTCTCCCAATTGTTCCCAAGATCAAATATAAAATCTTCTTCCTGGCATTCAAAGCCCCTTCATTACTTGTCTCCCTCCTACTTTTCTAGTCTTCATACATCTTACGCCCTACCATATGCTCTCCAGTACAGCAACATTGCTTTCCTTATTTTTTTCCTTGCACAACACATTCCATCTCCCAACTCTGTACATGTCCCCTGGCTGTCTCCCATGCCTGGAATTCTCTACCTCTCATTTTTTTAACTATTTCCCACTTTTCTTGCCAAAATCTTTCCATCTTTTTGACAAACTCTGATTTAAATTCTTCAAGAGCTTGTGGCCAATTTCCATTTTTTTTGGAAGGTTTGGGTGCATTTATTTGTATGTCTTCTTCTGCTATTTCCTCTGTAGTCTGGATTTTTACTCCATAAAAATTAACCAGGGTCAATGTCTTCTTGTTTTTCTTGGTGTTGAGAAATTGTTTTTCTTGCTTGTTGTTTGCCATCACTATGGTGGTTTTTCCTTCCTTTTCCAGTCAGAAGTCTGAGTAAGGAGGATAGGTGCTCGGTGTATGGAGCTAAGGAGTGCAGTTTTTGCCTGAGGCTACCTCTTGAGTCTCTGCAGCTTCTACTGTTTACTGCCCTTCTCTTTGCTATCTCTGTGTGAGCACCCAAGGTCTGCACTCTTCAGTCTCCTGGGGTCTCAGGTCTAGCTGATCTCCGGGGTATAAGTCTTTGGTGGTCGTAGTCAGCTGCCAAGGATCTAGAGGTGCTCCTAGTTCACTCTAGAAGTGTCCCTCGTTCACTCACTGATTCTAGCACCATGGCTCTGACTCTGGCTCCATAGGTGGGGTGAGGGAGGGTTGATCAGTTCGCATTTTGGTGGAAGCTATTTCACCCCCTTATAGTGTGGAAATGCCCAAATCCCGTGTACCTTCAATGTTGCACTCTACTGTAGAGTCACTTCGTTCATATGAATTTGAGTTTTTTTGGCCTTTTGAGGTAGTCTATATTGGTAAGTGGTGAGGAGAGGAAGAGTCCTGGGTCTACACAGCTGCCATGTTTACCTGGAAGTGATTCTCCCTCTCAATTTTTACATCTGACTTTACCAACTTCCTTCAAGTCCCTCCAAAAATTCCACCTTCTACAAGAAACCTTTCCTGGTTCTCCTTTCCTGGTTATCCTTGACGTAAGTGCATTTTCTCTATTGGTTATTACTGATCTATACTTGTATATATCTTCTATGTACATTGTTTTTTGTGTTGTTCAGTTGTTTCCAATGTTTCATAACTGCATTGGGGGTTTTCGTGGCAAAGATACTGGAGTGGTTGGCCATTTCCTTCTCTACCTCATTTTTACATATGAGGAAACTGAGGCAAATGGGATTAAGTGACTTGCCCAGGGTCACATAGCTAGGAGGTGTCTGAGGTTGGATTTGAACTCAGGTCTTCCTGTCTCTTGTCTTGGAACTCTATCCATTGTGCCATCTGGCTGCCCCTATAACTACATAGTTGTTTACATATCATCTCTCTTATTAAACTGTAAGTTCCTTGAGAATAGGAGTTGTAGGGAGCAAGTGGATGGTTCAGTGGATTGAGAACCAGGCCTAGAGATGGGATGTCCTAGATCAAATCTGGCCTCAGACACTGTGGCCCTGGGCAAGTCACTTAACCCCCCTTGCCTAGCCCTTACAGATCTTATGCCTTAGAACCAATATACAGCATTGATTCTAAGACAGAAGGTAAGGCTATAAAAAAGAGAGAAAGTGAGAGAATAGTAGTTGTATTTTGCCTTTCTCTTGTATCCCTAGTGCTTACTACCACCAGTAAGCACTTTAATAAATGCTTGTTAGCTGGACAATTCATTGATAAATGACCCAAAGATAGGAATGGGTGGTTTTCAAAGGAAGAAATCTAAGCTATTAACAGCCATTTTAAAAAATATTCTCCAGGGGGCAGCTGGGTAGCTCAGTGGATTGAGAGCCAGGCCTAGAGATGGGAGGTCCTAGGTTCAAATCTGGCCTCAGACACTTCCCAGCTGTGTGACCCTGGGCAAGTCACTTGACCCCCATTGCCTAGCCCTTACCACTCTTCTGCCTTGGAACCAATACACAGTATTGACTCCAAGACGGAAGGTAAGGGTTTAAAAAAATATATTCTCCAAATCACTAATAATTAGAGAAATTCAACTTAAAGCAAAAACTCTGAGGCTCCACTTCATACCCATCAGATGGGCAAAATTGGGGGAAAAAAAAAGAGAGAATGTAAAAAATGGTGGAGAGGCTTTAGGGAAACAGACACATTAGTAAACTCTTGGTCCTAATTGCTGCAAATTGGTCCTAGTCTAATGGGGAAGACCCAACCCTCATCAGGAAGACCCCAATCTGAGGAGTTTCATAGAATCGCAGATTTGTAGAGTGGAAGGGAGTTCCAGTTTAACCCACCCGACAAGTAGCTAGCTGTCCAACCTCAACTGGAAGACTTCCAGTGAGAGGAATGAACACTTCCTGCTCCCACATGTTCCTCAGTCTGAGGCAAGAGACATAGTCCTTGCTCCATTGGTTCCAACCCTCAAGAAGGATCTAATTTGAGGAAGAGGCAGGATACTCAAGAAAAGGGATGCTCCAAAGGATCCTCCTCAGTGGGAAACCCCTCAGAAAGATCTGTGTGATTCAATGAGATACAGAGACCTAAAGATTAAGCATAAGAGTCCCACACAAAGCACCCTAGAACTCTATCTAGTGAGGGAGGGTGGGACCAGGATGAGAGGATGCTAGAACCAGGCATGCAGCCAATCAGAAAGACAAAACCCAAGTAGCCTATGATGCTGCTAATGAGAATGGTTTAAGTAAATATTCGGGGGTTACTAGGAGCATCCTTTGCCTGCAGGATGGAGATGTGATGCCACCTTGTGATTGCTGTCTTGGAACAACCCAATCATGTGGAGATTTTTCTTCTCCTTTAAGTTAGAAGTTCAAAGATTCTTAGAACCAAAGAATCCCAGAAGGGAAAATTGATAGATGAGGTTGACCCCAAACTGATGAGCTTGGATGATTAAAACAATGGACACGATCTCAGTGGCCGTCTGAGCCAACTGACATCTCAACTACAATGGTCTCACCAACATCCCTGATGACTGATCATCCATCCTATGCACAATGACCTCAAGTGAGAACCAGAGAAAAAACTCATTCTGTCCTAGGCTGCCTTAAGAGAGGCACCTTTCTTCAGGTAGCCCTTACTGATTTCTACATCTCTGAATGATCCAGGCATGGCCTCCTTCTTCAAGCCAGTTCCTTCGAATGAGTCTGATGAAGACTACCATATCACTCCTGAGTTTGCTTTACTCTCCTCCAAATCAATGGTTAGCACAGAGCCCCTTGGGAAGTCCCCAAAACTCTTTCAGCTAGTCTGTGAGGTTAAACTATTTTCATAATAATGCAAAAACATTTTCATTTCTAATATGATAAATATAAATAAAACAAAAGTTCTGGGGGGTCATCACTCGTTTTTAAGAGTGCAAAGGAGTCCCAAGACCAAAAAGCTTGAAAACTGGTGCTCCAAATATTCCTTGTTCCTTTGACAAGTCCTCATATGACCTGATCTTCTCTCCTTTCGCCCACCTGACTGACCTTTTTTAGGACAGGATCCAATTTGTCGAGAGAGCAGAGGTGAAATGAGAGAATTCTGGGCATTGGAGGGAATACTCTAAAATCAGTCTGGCAAGATGGATTGAAATGAGATTTTAAGGGAGGGCTTTAAATGCCCAACAATGCAGTTCATATTTTATTCTAGAGCTAATGGGTAGACACAAGCTCCTTAAGCAAAGGAATGGCATGGTCCAAGATGTACTTTAGGAATATCAACTTGGTGGGTGTTTGGAGGATGAATTAGAGGGTGGAGAAGTAGAATTCAGGGAGAGCCACTAAATAGTTCCAGGAGAGAGGTGGCAACAGTCCAAACCAGCGTGGTGGTCACAGGACTAATGTAGCAAATGTCATGGATAAAGAATCCATAAAACTTGGATACAGAAGGTAAGGGAAAGCAGATAGATGAGGATGACCCCAAACTGATGAACTTGGATGATTAAAACAATGATGGTGACCTCAACATAAATAGGGAAGTTGGGAAGACCGGGAGCTTAGGTGGAGTTGGGGACATATAATGAGTTCAGTTGAATGGTGCACTGAGTAGAACCAGGAAGGCCTGGGTTCAAATTTGACCTCAGACATTTATTAGCTGTGCAACCCTAAACAAGTCACTTGACATTTAGCTTAGTTTCCTCAACTGTAAAATGAGAATAATAATAGCATCTACCTCCTAGGTGTAAGAGAGGAAATCAGATCCAGTATGACCAAGGAGCAACCCAAACTGGGGAAGGGCAAGGAAGACCCAAGATTCCAGGGAAAAAAAACAGATGAGCTGTGAAGATTCAAAAACAGTTACTTCACTTCTTCACTTCTTCTTGGGAGCCTTCCTGGAGTGAATGGTCCAAGAGGAAGCCTCTGATACAGAGAGCTTCTCTGGACATTAATCATCTTCTAGTGAACCCCAAATTCTTTTGGTTCCTGCTGAAGACAATAAAAGTAGATTGGGACTTTTTGGGAAAAGCCATCTACTAAAGAAGATCCCCTCTATCCCCCAAAAAACTGTCCTTGAACTTCATCTTACAACTAGATTAGATCAGGAAGAAGGACAGCCCCACAACTGAACCAAAAGAGAGTCAGGCAGACAGCCTGAATCCTCAGGATCTTGGTGGGGAGGTCAGTTGTTAGCTTATAGAGATTCCCATTTCCCACTTTCCTCATTCAACAACCCCATTCTCCCTGCCTTGTGTGTCCCCTAGAATAAAGAATTACCTTTTAGATCAGAACTACTTTCTAACATTATTGAAGGGGCCCAAGACTTGGGAGGAAATCTTACCCTTTCTCCTCAAAAAGAAGAATCAGCTCCAAACCAGGCTGTAGAGTGACTCAGGTCCAAAGGGAGAGGGCAGTTGGGAGATTGGGCCAAAATCATGGAAGGGAGGCAGTGGGTCTATTCTCTAGGACCTTCTCTTTCAGTCCTTAACCTCCACAGTCAATCTAATCTCTGAGGAGACATATTCTGTCCCTCTTGAAGACAGTCTGTGCTACCTTCCCCCAAGGGGAAGAGAAGGAAGGATCAATCTCTTCCCTCTCTCCATTCTTTAGCTCCTTCTCATCTCTCTCTCTCTCTCTCTCTCTCTCTCTCTCTCTCTCTCTCTCTCTCTCTCTCTAGTTCATCAGGGAGAGTGTGAGTGACCCCATTCTGCTCCTATATTGCATAGGGTTATTGTGAGATAGTGAAATAGTATTTATATAATAAAAAATATTATCCAATGAGATAATATTTATAAGGTGCTTAGAATAATGCCTGGCACATAGGAAACATTTAATATAGTCTTCCTTCCTTCCTGTTTTCTTTCTTTTCTTCTTTCCTTTCTTCTTCCCTTCCTTCTCTCCTTTTCTTTCTTCCTTCTTTCCTTCCTTCCTTCTAACACATTGAGTTTGAGATACTTTTCAGGTGATATTGATGGTATTAACCTAGAACATAAGAAAGAAATGAGAACTGGGTATGTAAGTTTAGGAATCAACTGTATTGAGAAGATAATTACTGGGGAGAGAAAAAAGAAAATAAAGCAGAACCTGGAGGTATATCCATGCAGAGGCAGCAGGAATATGGCTGATGATAAGCCAAGGAAACTGAGAAGAAGCTGTTGGAGAGGTAGGAGGGGAACCAAGAAAAAGCAATGCTACAAAATCCCAGGTGAGGAAAACATATCCAAGAGGAGGAAGAGAATATGGTCAATAATAGGGTTCACTGCTACAGAGAGATCAAGAAGAATGGCTTAGAAAAGGCTATTGAATTTAGCAGCTAAGAGATCTTTGAACCTTAGAAAGAACAATCTCAGCAGGAATATTGGAATCAGACTACAAGGGGCTGAGAAATGAGTAGGAGATGAGGAAGTGAAGACAATGAGATTACTCAATTTTTCTTGTAATTTGGCTGTGAAAGGAAGAAACTACTATCTACCACATCACCCTGATGCTATACTTATGAAGTGAATTTTTCTTGTCCAGGGTGGGGCTAAATTTCTACGTTATTTGTCTAATAAATAATTTATTAGAAAGTTAACGTTGTTCAGTTGTCTCAGTCATGTCCAACTCTTTGTGATGCCATTTGGGGTTTTCTTGACAAAGATACTAGAGTGGCTTGCCATTTCCTACTCTAACTCATTTGACGGATGAGAAAATTGAAGCAAATGAAATGAAGTGACTTGACCAGAGTCACGCAGTTATGAAGTAGCTGAGGCAGGCAAAGTTTGAACTCTGGAAGATGAGTCTTCCTGAATCCAGGCCAGCCACTCTTTCCATTGCTTGATGACAATTTACATTTAAGGTAACTAATTCCAGGGCATAAAGTATAATAACTTTTTTTTCACATTTTCCCCTCTAAATCTCCATCAAGATCCTCTGTTCATTCATTTTCCTTTACTCTTCAGCCTATAGGATTGTCCTTCATGGCCTCCATTCCTCTGGTGCTGTGGTTTGTTTTTGTTTTTCTTTATTACTCTATAAAGATCTTTCCAAATTTCTTTGTAATCAACACCCTTATCCATCTTAATCGCTTCATAGTATTCAATGACATTCATGAACTCCAATGTATTTATAACCATCCCCCTATTGCTGAATATTGGAATTGCTTATGGGTTTTTGCAAATATGTATAATGCTGCTTGAAAAATCTTTAGATAATGTCTTATTTTTTATTTTGTTAACAACACCAGGGTATATTCCTTACAAAAGAATTACTGAGTCAAAATTATCTTTGCAACCTCTACAGTGTGTTACCTGACAGCATTTAGGAAAAACTCTTTAAATTTGCTCTTCTTCCAGGAATGAATGAGCATTCCTTTACCACAACTCCATCCACACTGAGTTTTCTGACTTTTCATTTTTTTCCCAATTCAATGGGTGAAAATTGGTGCTTTAAAATTGTTTCACTTTGCATTTTTTCTTATTAATGGGGTTTGATGTTTTTTTCAAATTATTATTAATAAAACACATTTCCTATTTTTAAAATTATCTGTTTGAGGTGGCTGGGTGGCTCAGTGGATTGAGAGGTAGGTTCAGAGACAGGAGGTCCTGGATGAAACTCTGGCCTCAGACACTTTCTAATTGTATGACCCTACCTGTGGTGGCGAACCTGTGGCATGTGTGCCAGAGGCGGCATTCAGAACCCTCTCTCTGGGCATGCCTGTTGTTGTCCCAGCACAGAGTTCAACAGAATTCATTACTAGAAAGCCAGAGGGACTCCGGGCCAGGCTGCTCCCCTCCTCCTTGCCTGGGGATGTTTCTCACATCACCCACTCCTCTAAAAGATTCACCATCACTGCCTTGGACCAATCATTTTAATTCACATCACCTAGCCCTTACTGCTCTTCTGCCTTGAAACCAATACCCAGTTTTGATTCTAAGGTTAGGGTTTTTAATTCTCTATTTATATCCTTTGACCATTTATCCATTATGGGAAGGGAATTATTGCTATATAGTTCCTTATATATTTTAAGTGTCAAGTTTTTCTCTCATATTTGCCACAAATATTTCTTGTGGTTTGTGATTTTTCTCTTAATGTCTTAGTTGAACAGAAGTTGTTTTTAATTAAAGTTCAGAAATATCTAACATGTTACCAGTTATTGCTTCCATTAATGGAACTAAAAGAAACCATTTTCTTTCCACAACCAATTTTCCCCAGGACATTTGCTCAATAGTAAATCCTTTCCTCAGTTTTGGAGGTTTATCAAGACAATCTCTTATATACATTTAGATGACTGACCAATGACTTGCCCAGGGTCACACAGCTAGAAAGTATCAGGTTGAATTTGAACTCAGGACTTCCTGACTCCAGACCCAGAACCCTATCCATTGTGCCCCTTAGTGTCTACAAAGATAAAAACAACACAGTCTGCCCTTTAGAAGTTCACAGGGGAAGTTCCAGGCTTCAGATGTATAGCCTGTATAAAAAGATATCCTAACCATGAAAGGTACCTGAAAGTAAAAAGGGCTACCTTGGGGAGTAATGGATCAGGTACTATAGAAAGAACATGGGATCTAGTGGCAAGAGCTTTGTTCAAAATGAGATTTATTACACTTCTTACCTGGGTGACCTTGAGCAAGTCAAGTCCACAAACATTTATTAAGCATTTACTACATGTCAAGCACTGTACTAAGTTTTGATGTTCAGTTTTTTCAGTTGTGTCTGACTCTTCATGACCTTATTTGAGGTTTTCCTGCCAGATACTGAAGTGGTTTGCCATTTCTTTCTCCAGTTACAGATGAGGAAACTGAGGCAAAGAGGGTTAAGTGACTTGCCCAGGGCCATACAGTTAGTGTCTATGGTCATACTTGAATTCAAGAAGAGGAGTCTTTCTGACTCTGAGCTCAGCACTCTATTCCTGATGGCACCACCCATCTGCCCCTGATTTCTACATCACAGGACATTTCATTCAGTGAGACATTTTCCTCTGTAAAATGATGATTTTATGGCAAAGTCAGAGGCTCGGGTGGCAGAATATCTGATCATCAGAGCTGTGTCATTGCAAACAACTCATTTCCTCTTTTTTGGACCTCAGATAAAGATCACAAGATTGCCACAAGGATAAAATAAAGGAAGAAAATTTGATAAACTTAAAAAGCTTGTTACAATATTTTTTTCTCTTTCCAACAAACTTCCCCCTGGCCCCTAATGACAGATATGATCACACAGTCAATATCATAGCATGGATTGCAAAGACATCTTTCTTTCCCTAATAATAGCACCTGAAAGCCATCGTCCCCTCTACTTCTCCCAAAAACCCTATGAGGTAGGTTGTACAAGTATGATCATACCCATTTTTCAGGTGAGGAAAGAGAGGCTGGGTGGAATGAAATGACTTGTCCCAGGTCACACAGCTAGTTAAAGACAATGCCAACATTTGAAACCAGATCCTCTGTATACAAGTCTTGTACTCTTATGCCACAATCCCAGACTGCTTTCTTTTTTCTTCTGACAAATTTTTCTCCTAGCAAAGTAAATGCATATGTTTGTCCACTATACTATAAAGGGGATCCTTTAGGGAAGTGGGCCTGAGGGTCCCTATGGATCCCTTCCAACTCTGAGATTCTGAGATTCTGTGAGATAACTGCAGAGTCTCCATCCCATTAGTGTGCTCAATTCCTTCTACCTAGGAGGGTCTCATTTCTGCCTTTCAGCATTCTGTGGCCACCAACAGCATTTGGGCTGTCCATCTGTTAGTGATCACTTTTCACTGCAAGACCAACCCATTTCCCTTTCCAGTCCTTCACGTCCTTAAAGAAGATGACTCTTACTCCTGGGGCATGTCATCCTTCGCAACTTGCTACAGCCTACTCGTGCCCATCCTATCATTACCTTATGGGTTATCTGCCATTTTGATTTTCCCAAGATCCTGGTATTCCATGATTCATAGCCATCACATGAAGAATACAAGTATTCAGAAGATGGCCTTGCATTTCTTTTTTTTTCTGGTTCTTTTTGTAAGTGAATTTTATGTAGGAAGTAATATTAAAAGTCATTTCCCATAATTATTTATAAATTAGAATAAGAAATAAGTTAGACTGATCAATAACTAAAATCAATTTTATAAACTTTTACTAGTAGGGCCTTCCATTTCAAGAAGCAACTTAGGAGGGAAACTGGGTAGCTCAGTGGATTGAGAGCCAGGCCTACAGATAGGAGGTCCTGGGTTCAAATCTGGTCTCAGACACTTCCCAGCTATGTGACCCTGGGCAAGTCACTTGCCCATTGCCTAGTCTTTACCACTCTCTGCCTTTGAACCAACACATAGTAGTAATTCTAAGGAGGAAGGTCAGGGATTTAAAAAAAAAACTTGGAGGGGCAGCTAGGTGGCTCAATGAATAGAGAACCAGGCATCTGGAGATTCAAGGCCCTAGGTTCAAATCTGACTTCAGACAATTCCTAGCTGTGTGACCCTGGGAAAGTCAATTAACCCCCATTGCCCAATCCTTGTTCTTCTGTAAGAATTTATACTAAGGAAGAAGTCTAGAGGTTTTGATTAAGAAGAAAGGAGACACTAGAAAAAGAAAAGCTGGAAAAGATTTCCTATAGAAGATGAGGTTTTAGTTCCTTTAGATAAAGGAACTAGTAGGAAATAATGAAGAAGGAAAGCATGTCTTCTTTTTTCTTTTTTTTTTAAGTAAGTCTTTTTTCTTTTAAACCCTTTCCTTCTGTCTTAGAATCTATACCAAGCATTGGTTCTAAGACAGAAGAGCAGTAAGAGTTAGGTAATGAGGATCAAATGACTTGCCCAGGGTCATACAGCTAGGAAACATCTGAGCCCAAATTTGAACCCAGAATTTCTTGTCTCTAGGCCTGGCTCTCAATCCACCAAGCCTCCTAGCCTCCATGCCTTCTTAACAGCCAGAGAAAATACTAAGAGCCTAGAGATGGAGCATAAGTTAAGAGACAGAAAGGCTAGGAGTCCAGCGTCTGCCTAAATTATTAGGGTCTTCTCTTTAGGGCATCCATAGATCTCTCTGACGAGGCTGGGTTATGTTTCTGAGCCTCAATGAAATTAGCAAACCAAACCAAAACATCTGGATGACTCTGATTAGTAACTTTGGGCCACATATCTATTTCCTTTTTCATGGCTTTATTGATAGCCTAATGGTTAGGTAATCTTTTGTGGTTCAATTGAACTCAACTCAAAAAGGGTCTTGTAGCATTTGCTGTCATTGGGTCCTTGGATTCTAGATTTGCTTACTATATCCTGATTGATTGAAATTGAGTGGAAACCTCTGGTGAGGAAATACCCTGTACCAATATTAATTTTTAGAGGAGCATATAGGCATAAGAATAGGGACTGAATGAGTTAAAAGGGATAGGCAGGTGTGTTGTGAAACCCAAATGAGATAATAAATGTAAAGTAAAGGGGCAACTGGGTGGCTCAGTGGATTGAGAACCAGACCTAGAGATGGGAGGTCTTGGGTTCAAATTTGACCTCAGATACTTCCCAGCTATGTGACCCTGGGCAAGTCACTTGACCCCCATTGCCTAGCACTTATCACTCTTCTGCCTTGGAGCCAATATGCAGTATTGGCTTGAAGACAGAAGGTGAGGCTTTAAAATAAATAAATAAACAAACAAATAAATGAATGAATGAATGAATGAATGAATGGACAAATAAATGAATAAATAAGTGTAAACTATATTTCAAACTTTAGAAAGCCACTATCTAAATGCCAGCTATTACTATTATTATTATTATGGCTTATAATCACCAGGCCACCAATCTGGTAATAACTTAATTCTTTGATCCTTCTTCTGAATTCTTTTTTGGAGCTCAAAGTTTATAGAGAAATTAAGGAATGTGGTGGTAAATATTTAACAACCAGGCTCTCTTCAAAAAAAAAAAAGGTATGCACATTCTTTTAAATTTAATCTGTATTATTAACACTTTCTTAAGCCTAGATAATTAGCAAAACAATTCACTAAACCCATATTTATAGCTATTGCCTAATTCTGAAGTGTAAATAATTGAAGTCAAAACTTAATAAAGGCCATTCTCTTTCCACGTTGCCACCATGGTAGAAGGAACTTCCTGATGAAGAAATTCTAACAGTGCTCTAGAATCAACACTTAGTATTGGTTCTAATTGTCTCCAAGCCTGGCTCTTTATCCACTGAGCCACTTAAAGGCCCTTTGATATTCGATTCTAAGACAGAAAGTAAAGAGGGAGAGTGGGGGTGGAGAGGGAGAGACAGACAGACAGACAGACAGAGACAGAGAGACAGAGAGAGACGGAGAGACAGAGAGAGACAGAGAGAGAGAGAGACAGAGAGAGACAGAGACAGAGACAGAGACAGAGAGAGACAGAGACAGAGAGAGACAGAGAGACAGAGAGAGACGGAGAGACAGACAGACAGACAGACAGAGACAGAGAGACAGAGAGAGAGAGAATATGGTTTAAATTCATTTCTTTCTCTGACTTACTAACCGTGTGACCTGGAGTCATGTAATATCCCTAAGTCTCAGTTTCTTCCTCTGTAAAATGAGGAGGCTGGATTCCATGATCTCTAAGGTTTCAGAGGCCTTTAATATCATGATTCCTTTCCTCACATCTGGCACTGAGCACATATTGCCTGTATTTGGTCTGTCCTTCCCCCTGCTAAACTGTTAGCTCCACACGTTATTTAGTTTATCACCCATAAGACCTTGCACCTTAGTGCTTAGTAAATATTTGTGGAATGAATGGACGAGAATATACTTGCTAGTCAGGGATTGGAACATGGTAAGAAGCCAGGTTCTTAGAATCATAGATTTCAAAGGGACTTTAGAGATCATCTCTTCTAATCCTTCTGAGGGTCACAGACTCCTGAAATAGGGAGAGGCTTCAGCAGTCATGTGGCCCAATCTGTACCTCCCTCATCCTACAAATGAGAAAACTAAGGGGTTCCCAAGTAACTTTTCCAAGATGGCCCAATTGATTAATAGCAGAATAGCATTCAAGCCCAAGTCTTTTGACTCCAAAAACAGCAGAACCTCCTCACATCCACAGTACTATCTCTAGCAAAGCTAACTCATTTTTTCCCCTCCTTCCTCTCTTCTAGCATAAAGGATCGGTAGCCTCCAGAGAAAAGGATCTCTCATTTGACATACAATAATAATAACAACAATAACAGCTAACATATATAGCAGTGTGTACATGCTGGGGTGGCTAGATGGTTCAGTGAATAGGATGCCAGGCCTGGAGTCAGAAAGACTCATTTCTATGAGTTCAGTTCAGGTCTCAGATACTTACTAGCTGGGTGATCCTGGGTAAGATACTTAATCCTGTTGGCCTCAGTTTCCCCATCTGCAAAATGAACTGGAGAAGGAAAGGATAAACCACTCCAGTATCTTTGCCAAGAAAACTCCAAATAGAGTCACAAGAATCAGAACAAATAACAACTGAAAATAATATATATGTATATATATGATGTATGTAATATATATAATATTTATATAGTGCTTACTTTATACCAGATATTGTGCTAAGCACTATATAATTATTATCTCATTTTGTCCTTACAACAATCTTGGGATGGAACTGCTTTTATCATTCCCATTTTACAGAATATTAAACTGAGGTAAATAGACATTAATATCTTGCCCAAAGTCACATAGCTAGGAAGAGTCTGAGGTTGGATTTGAACTCGTCTTTCTGCCTCCAGGATCCTAACCACTGATAACTACTCTATACTAGCCAGAATCTGCATTTGTTTTAATTATAAATGATCATTAAATCATTTAATTATAAACATCATTACTTTAACTGTAGGACAAGGAGATACTAAATCTCTGTGACAAAGAAA
Organism: Monodelphis domestica; assembly: GCF_027887165.1. Classification (NCBI taxonomy): domain Eukaryota; kingdom Metazoa; phylum Chordata; class Mammalia; order Didelphimorphia; family Didelphidae; genus Monodelphis; species Monodelphis domestica. The sequence continues at coordinate 392,540,969 of NC_077230.1, forward strand.
TACTCCAGTGCCATAGCACTGAGTCAGAGACCATGAGGACACACACACTTCTGGGAAAAGTACTAGCAGTGCCACCTGCTGAGAGTTTGGGTAAATTGCAGGCAAAGCCCCTGCAGGAGGAGTGGTACAAGTTAGTGGCTGAGAGTTATGGAGAGGAGGAGAGAGGCAGTGTCACCAAAAAATATTCTTTCCTAGGAGCACACTCTTAGTAAAATAGTATAAGTGATTGGTGCTATAAAGATCTCAGGGGAAGGGTTATTCATTGACAATTATCCTTTTTTCCCTGCAAGTTCTGATGGGAATTCTATTTTATTTCTATGTCCCGTAAACAAAGTTATTCCTCTGAGTTTTGTAGTTTATGTAGTTAAAAAGAGAGTTAGTGACCATACACAGGATGTTCTTCTATATCGTCTGAGTAAAGACAATAAGCTAGACAAATGGGTACCCTTGCCCTTTGGGGAATCTGAGAGTTTCTAAAACAAGAGTTGTCCAAGTTGCCCTTGGATTCTACCAATTATTGGCCCTGGGACCTAAAGCAAATGACTTTCCATCCCTGGACCTCAGTTTTCTCTTCTATAAAATGAAAGAATTGAGCTAGCTAAATCAATCAATCAACACACATTCATTAAGCACTTTGATGTTCCAGTCACTGTGCCATTATGAGCTAGATATTTCAGGTCTCTTCTGGCTGTAACATTCCACAATTTGGGATAAAGTATTATGATGAGAGCCACTCTGGGAGCTTCAAGCCCCAAAGGACTCTGCTTTCTCCTAATTGAAGAAAGGACATTCACTTAGACCCAATCAGCAGGCAGTACTCCACTATCACACCCCATTACTAAAGTCTTTAGAATTCATGCCCTTGGCGATCATGAGACCCACACTAAGTTTCTGGTATGCCTTGGCTGGACTGCAGCTCTGGTCAGGGTCATTCTTCTTCCCACATTCCTGCCTGTCTCCCCACCCAACAGTATCCAGAGTCTCCACCTGTCACACTCCTTTTCAACAAGTTGCCCCCATGATATCACAGAGCTGGCCTTAGGATGAATGAGCAGAGGATAGAACTCTCTTCCTGAGCTCTGCCCCTGGTGCTGATCCCCCCATTCCCCTCTCTGACCCCCATCCCCTTACTGGATCTCAGCATCTTCAATGAACTCCCATCTCTTCCTTCATTCCCTCTACCTGAACTTCCCTTTTTCTTTTTGAATCCTTATCCCCACATTAGAATTCTCATTCCCCTTGATGAACTTTGATCCCCTCACTGAGCCTGAACTATCTCCATACTGAGCTCTCCTCTCTTCACTGTGACCCCCCATCTCTCACTAAGTCCCTATTCTCCTCACTGAATTTCTATTTCCTAGCTCTGGCTGAGCACCCTGTCTTTGTACTAAGCCCAATGCCCTGACTGAACCCCATCTTCTCACTGATCCTAGTTACTCATGCTGAGTCCCCCCTTTCCCTCACTGAGCCCCTATCTCCCTGACTGAGAGCTCCTGCCCTCCATCCTGACTTCCCACTCTTGGCATTTTGCCCCCATTCTCAGGACAAGTGATATTTTAATCTCCTTTCAATGGCATTCAGTATAAACCAATCAACAAGCTGACCACCTGTCAGAGATCCATTAAAGAAAATTCCTGGGTTAGAGGGATGACTAGAGAAAATGATATTTCCACCTCTGAGATTCTAGTATTCTAAATGTGGTTATCAGTCATAACACAGAACTGGCAATAGGAAAAGAGGGGCAAATTTAGGGTTGATAAAAGAAAAAATTTCCTAATAATCAGAAAAGACAAAAAGTGGAATGGACTGCTTCAGGAGGTAATGAGCTCCCCATCACTAGAGGTCTTCAAATGGAATATGAGTGACCACTTGTCTGGCATATTGTAAAAAAGTGGTGTCAAGGGGGCAGCTGGGTAGCTCAGTGGATTGAGAGCTAGCCCTAGAGACGGGATGTCCTAGGTTCAAATCTGGCCTCAGACATTTCTCAGCTGTGTGACCCTGGGCAAGTCACTTGACCCCCATTGCCTAGCCCTTATCACTCTTCTGCCTTGGAGCCAATACATAGTATTGACTCCAAGATGGAAGATAAGGGTTTATTAAAAAAATAATAATAAAAAATAAAAGGTGGTGTCAAACTCAAAAATAGATACCATCAGGCCACATATTGACATAAAAACCCTACAATTTATCTGTGTTATATTACATATTTATTTTGTTCAACATTTTTCCCAATTGCATTTCAATCTTGTTCTGGCTCCAGTTGGGAGCTCTGTCTCTGCTTGTGACCCTTGCTTTTGACATCTTTACCAATGGTATTCTTTTTCAGTACAGATTAGTATAGATAGTTTCTGAGGTCCCTTCCAACTCTGGGGAGTCTGGGATTGGAGTTACTGTATTGAGGAACAGGAAAGACTGGAGAAATACATCACCTTCTTAACCACTGCTCACAATGTGCTCTCCCCTCCCTGCTCCTAGCCTATTCGGGGCTTTCTCCTGGCTACCAGAGTGACCTTGGGATCTTCCCTCCTAGAAGGTTGTGATGGAGGTTGGCCTGCCAGAAAACTTGATTCAGGAAACTTTGAGGCTCAGTTCCTCTTTCTAGGGGGCAGGATGTGGATGGTGGCAGTTTGAAAAATACCAAATATAAATGAGCAATCTTGTCCTCAGAACATAGCTGATAAGATTAGCTACTCTCCTCTTTGGAGAAAGGTGAGGGGCTTTAGGTGTGAAATGATGCTTGAAACATCTATTGTGAATGTTTCTGCCCAATTGGGTTTTGCTTTTTGGTTAAAAGAAAGTGAAGGGGGACTTCCAGGTAATCATGGCAGCCAGCTAAACATGGCTTATTCACTCTCCCCGACATATACCTACATACACCAATAAGGATCACCCCAAAAGACCTTAAGAATCTTTATCACAGGAGCAGAGAAGCTGTAGAGTGGGGCACGGCGAAGGTGTGGGGGATCGAGGCTTTACCAGCCTATAAGATGGGGAAAGGGCTTCCACACAAACAAGCGGATCCACCCCACCCCCACTTATAGGGTCAGAGCCAGGGCAAGCGCAAGCAGAGACGAACAAGCAAGGGGTGCCTCTGAAGCAAGGAGAGGGCACTTCTGCACCCTTGGGAGCTGACTAGGACAGCAGGGGGGCACACCCCCTCCCCCAAGGCAGCTAGGCAGAAAAACTCAAGACATGAGAGAGTGCAGAACTCAGGTGCCCAGAGCCAGCACACCCGCTGGAGCCAGGGAATGAGACAAGAGTCCATCTGGAACTAACAGGGAGCGTTTTTTGGGTCCTTGGGAACTGACTAGGTCTGCAGGGGACACAGCCCCAAAAGTAGCTAAACCGGAAAACCAGGTGGGCAAGAGAGAGCAGACACTGAGCTCCCCCTGGAGGAAGGTACCGAGAAAAGCTGCAAAGGATTGAGGAAAACCTAGAGCCTGCTCATTAACTCCATACACAAAAAAACCTCCTCAGCAGACTCTGATTTCTGACTAAAGAGGGAACTGAAAACATCCAGAAAAAATGGCTAAGTGTGCACAGGAGCCTCAAAATCCCACCAGGAGATAAAAAAAAAAGAAAGCTTTCACCCTCAAAAAATTTTATGGAGGAAAAGCCCAGGCTATAGAGGAAATACTGGATGAAACTCAAACAAAGGCAAAACCGAAAAAAAAAAAATTAAAATTGTACACAAGCCCTGGAAGAGTCTCAAATGGAGCTTATCATCAGAAAAATGGAAGCCCTCTGGAAAGAGAAGTGGGAAATGGTTCAAAAAGAAAGCCAACAAATTATATTAGAGAACCAAAAAATTACAGCTGAATGCCAAAAGATTAAAGCAGAAAACCAGGCCTTAAGGACCAGAATTGAGCAACAGGAAACCAATGATCTTTCAAAATATCAAGAATTAATAAAGCAAAGTCAAAAAATTAATGAATTAGAAGAAAACATAAAATATCTCACTGACAAGGTGACAGAGCAGGAAAGCAGAGGAAAGAGAGACAATTTGAGAATCATTGGTCTACCTGAAAAACCAGAGATTAACAAAAATCTTGATGCCATACTACAAGAAATCATCGAAGAGAATTGCCCTGATATTCTCAACAAGGGGGCAAAATAGAAATAGAAAGGGTTCATAGAACACCCTCTATGCTAAATCCCCAAAAGAGAACCCCCAGGAATGTAATCGCCAAATTCAAGAGCTTCCAAGCTAAGGAGAAAATCTTACAAGAAGCTAAGACGAGGAACTTCAGATATAGAGGAGCCCCCATAAGGATCACACAAGACCTAACAGCGAACATGCTAAGAGACCGCAAAGTCTGGAACACAATATTCAGAAAGGCAAGAGAACTGGGTCTTCAACCAAGAATCAACCCATCAAAGCTGACTATATACTTCCAGGGGAAAGTATGGACATCCAACAAAATAGAAGATTTCCAAGTATTTGCAAAGAAAAGACCAGAACTCATTGGAAAGTTTGACATCCAAACACAAAGAGCAAGAGAAACATGAAAAGAAACATGGAAATATGAAAGAAAGGGAAAAGGAGAAAGTGTTTTTTTCTTTTATTCAAACTCTCTTCTATAAGGGCTACAATTAGATCAAATTATATATACTAACATATGGGGGAAATGTTGTGTGTAACTTTCAAAAATTGTATGCAATAATAGAGTAATCAGAAGCATCACTCATAGGGAAAGATCAGGGCATTAACATGATTTGGAGGGGGGAAATAAACAAAAAGAAATATAAAGGGAGGGGATCAATGAGGGTACTAAGATATACTTGAAGAAATAGAAATAAATTAAATAGAATAATCTTTGTCACACAAAGATACACACGGGAAGGGGAGGGGAAGAATTCTCTTATAAGAAGGAGAGGAAAAGAGTGCTGGTATTACTTAAACCTTACTCTAAGTGAAATCAACTCTGAGAGAGAAGAGTATCTAGATCCATTGGAATCTTGAATTCTATCTTATCCAACAGGGTAAGGGAGAGGGGAAAGAGGGGAAACGGAAACTTAGGGGGCTGTGGGGGGAGTGCAAAAAGGGAGGGAAGGAGAGGGGGTAGGGGAAGGGAACAAAAAGGGAGGAGCCAGAAAGGGAAGCATAACAAGGGAGGGGACTAGGGGGACAGATTTAAAGTAAATCACTGGTTTAAAAGGTTATGGTAAAAGAAGAAAGGTCAGAAGTAGGGGAGGATATCAAAATGCTGGGGAATTCACAAATGACAATCATAGCATTGAACGTGAATGGGATGAACTCACCCATAAAATGTAGACAAATAGCAGAATGGATTAGAATCCAAAATCCTACCATATGTTGTCTTCAAGAAACACACATGAGGCAGGTAGATACTCACAAGGTCAGAAATTAAAGGTTGGAGTAAGACCTATTGGGCCTCAACTGACAGAAAGAAGACAGCAATAGCAATCATGATATCTGACAAAGCCAAAGCAAAAATAGAACTGATTAAAAGGGATAGGGAAAGTAAATACATCCTGATAAAAAGGAGTATAGACAATGAGGAAAATTCACTAATCAACATGTGTGCACCAAATGGTATAGCACCCAAATTTCTAATGGAGAAACTACTAGAATTAAAGGAGGAAATAGATAATAAAATCATACTAGTGGGAGGTCTGAATCAACCACTATCAAATTTAGATAAATCAAATCAAAAAATAAAAAAGAGGTAAAAGAGGTAAATGAAATCTTAGAAAAATTAGAGTTAATAGATATATGGAGAAAAATAAATAGGGATAAAAAGGAATACTTCTTTTCAGCAGCACATGGCACATTCACAAAAATTGACCATACACTAGGTCATAAAAACATGGCATACAAATGCAGAAAAGTAGAATTAATTAATGCAACCTTTTCAGATCATAAGGCAATAAAAATAATGATCAGTAAGGGTACATGGAGAGCAAAATCAAAAATCAATTGGAAATTAAATAATATGATGCTCCAAAATCAGTTAGTTAGAGAACAAATCATAGAAAAAATTAATAATTTCATCAAGGAAAATGACAATGGTGAGACATCCTTTCCAACCTTATGGGATGCAGCCAAAGCAGTACTCAGAGGAAAATTCATATCCCTGAGTGCATATATTAACAAATTAGGGAGGGCAGAGATCAATGAATTGGACATGCAAATCAAAAAACTTGAAAGCAAACAAATTAAAAACCCCCAGAAGAAAACCAAATTAGAAATCCTAAAAATTAAGGGAGAAATTAATAAAATTGAAAGTGATAGAACTATTGAACTAATAAATAAGACAAGAAGCTGGTACTTTGAAAAAACAAACAAAATAGACAAAGTTCCGGTCAATCTAATTAAAAAAGGAGAGAATAAAAGCAAATTAACAATATCATAGATGAAAAGGGGGACCTTACCTCCAATGAAGAGGAAATTAAGGCAATCATTAAAAACTTCTTTGCCCAATTATATGGCAATAAATATGCCAATCTAGGCGATATGGACAAATACTTACAAAAATACAAATTGCCTAGACTAACAGAAAAAGAAATGGAATTCTTAAATAATCCCATATCAGAAAAGAAATCCAACAGGCCATCAAATAACTCCCTAAGAGAAAATCCCCAGGGCCAGATGGATTCACAAGCGATTTCTATCAAACATTCAAAGAACAGCTAATCCCAATACTATACAAACAATTTGACATAATAAGCAAAGAGGGAGTTCTACCAAATTCTTTTTATGACACAAACATGGTACTGATTCCAAAGCCAGGCAGGTCAAAAAGGAGAAATAAAACTATAAACCAATCTCCCTAATGAATATAGATGCAAAAATCTTAAACAGGATATTAGCAAAAAGACTTCAGCAAGTGATCTGGAGGGTCATTCACTATGACCAAGTAGGATTTATACCAGGAATGCAGGGCTGGTTCAATATTAGGAAAACCATCCACATAATTGATCATATCAACAAGCAAACCAACAAAAATCACATGATTATCTCAATAGATGCAGAAAAAGCCTTCGATAAAACACAACACCCATTCCTATTAAAACACTAGAAAGCATAGGAATAGAAGGGTCTTTCCTAAAAATAATTAAAAGTATATATCTAAAACCATCAGCTAACATCATCTGTAATGGGGATAAACTAGATGCATTTCCAATAAGATCAGGAGTGAAACAAAGATGCCCATTATCACCTCTATCATTTGACATTGTACTAGAAACACTAGCAGTAGCAATTAGAGAAGAAAAAGAAATTGAAGGCATTAAAATAGGCAATGAGGAGACCAAGTAATCACTCTTTGCGGATGATATGATGGTCTACTTAAAGAATCCTAGAGAATCAACCAAAAAGCTAGTCAAAATAATCAACAAGTTTAGCAAAGTTGCAGGATACAAAATAAACCCGCATAAGTCATCAGCATTTCTATATATTTCCAACACAGCTCAGCAGCAAGAATTAGAAAGAGAAACCCCATTCAAAATCACCTCAGACAAAATAAAATACTTAGGAATCTATCTCCCGAGACAAACACAGGAAGTATATGAACACATCTACAATACACTCCACACAACTAAAACTAGACTTGAGCAATTGGAAAAACATTAACTGCTCATGGGTAGGACAAGCCAATATAATAAAAATGAACATCCTACCCAAACTTATTTATCTATTTAGTGCCATACCCATGGAACTCCCAAAAAAACTTCCAAAAAAAAGAGTGATAAGGGCTAGGCAATGAGGGTTAAGTGACTTGCCCAGGGTCACACAGCTGGGAAGTGTCTGAGGCCAGATTTGAACCTAGGACCTCCCGTCTCTAGGCCTGGCTCTCAATCCACTGAGCCACCCAGCTGCCCCCTCTTCTCTTCTTTTGATTTTTTTTGCATCATTTTCCAGAAGGTCAATTCTGGCTTTCAATGCCTATGCCTCTGTTTCCAGATGACCTATTTTGCTTTTCAGGTTACTATTTTCTTTCTGCCACTTTTCTTCAACTTGTCTTATTTGATTTTTAAATTCCTTTTTGAGCTCCTCCATATCCTGCATCCAATTTCCTGGAGTTTTTTTAGGCTTTGCTTGATGTTTCCTGGATCTCATCCTCATCCACTGGTTCTGTTCTTTGGTCCTTATACCCATAGAAACTTTCAATTGCAGCTTTTTTTTCCTCTTGTTTACTCATTTTGTTTACTTTTTTTCTTCCTCCCTATGGACTATAAGGACTTGCCCCTCTGTTGATTTACTGAACCAGAGTGTTTGAGCTATTCTGCCCTGAGGCCAAATCTTCTCTTTTCTCAATCCTTTGCTGGCATACTGGATTCAACCATTTGCACTAACCTGCTGATCTGGCCTGCCCTGAGGCAAATTTTTCACTGTAGCCAGTGGACAGAGGGTGTCCAGCCAGGTGGCCCACCTTGTTCCTTGCTGCCAGTCCTTGTTATAGCCCTGGACCACATGTGATGGGTCAGAAAGGAACCCTCAAGGCTACCAATCTCTGCCAAGACCTCACACAGACAGCCTGGTCTTTTTGCAGGTCTTGATGGATGGGGGAGGGTGTCCTGCCTGATGGCCCCTCTAAGTTTCTCTCTGCCAGCCATTATTAGAGTCCTGGGCCATGTGTGGTGGGTCAGAGGTAAACCTTCTTGCTTGTAGTCTCTGCCAGGGGATCACACAGTCAGCTGGTCTTATCACAGGTCTCAGCCGGGGAAAAATGTCTCTCCCTTTTCCCATGAAAATAAACAAACTATGCCTACCTTTCAAGTTGTTTTCAGTAGGACAGTCTTTTGACTTCTTCTTGTTGGGTTTAGATTTTTTTTCTTTGAAGTGTTATATAAATATTGGTTTGGTAGGATTGCTGGAGAGGTTATGGCTCCTAAGCTGCCATCTTGGCTCTGCCTACACATCCTTTGAAAAAGAAAAAGATGGAGCAACTAAATAGCTCATTGAATTAAGAACCAGGCCTAGAGACAGGAGATCCTGAGTTCAGATTTTGATGTAGGAGAAACACACCCAGGTTTTTAGCAGGGTCTCACTCTAAGAATGGGAGACTAAAACTCTGTTTAGTCCAGAAGTAAGAAAAGAATTTTATTTGAAGAAGAAGTGGTTTATGGTTGTATAATAGCTGGTGGAATTGTCTGGGGTCTAATCAGGTAGCCTTAGGGTCAATGGTTAAGCCCAGAGATCAGTAGGTTAGCCTCTTTGGAGGTGATAATATGGAGTATCAGCTCTGCTGTAGAGTGGCAGCTTCCTCCAAGGAGTGAAGTTTCCTTTGTGGAGTAGCAACTTCTACTATAAGGTGGCAGTTTCCACACACTATGGATGAAGGTTGGTATATTTGTTGGGATCTGATAGCTTAGCAGCTCCCTTTCCAAACTCAGGTGGAGGTATGTCATAGGGGAGTGGTGGTGAACCTATGGCACACAGAGCGCTCTCTGTGGGCTTGTGGCCACCCTCCCTCTACCCTAGTTTGTTACTAGAAAGGCAGAGGGCTTCAGGTGGAACTGCTCCCTTCCCTCTTTCCACCATGCCTGATGACATTTTTTCACATCACTCACTTCTGCCCAGCAGCCCAATGGGAGCACTTTCTCCCTCCCTGTGTGGGGTAAGCAGGTGCGGCTGCAGTCTCTGGGGCAGGTGGCCCGGCACTCCATCTCTAAAAGGTTCTCCATCACTGTCATAGGGAAGAAGGAGCATGTGCAAGATTGGAGGCAATGCACAGGTTCCATGTTCCTCCATTGTCTACCTTGTCATCATTTGTCAGGGAGAGGTCTTGATGCCCTTCCATAATGGGAACATGGGGAGGGGAGATGGTACAGTGGAGGACCACTATAGGTCATTAATTATTTCTAAGAACAATATAAGTAGTGAATAAAAAAACCAGAATGGGTACAAAGCTGATGCCTAGCATAGAGCATTACCGATCTGGTACACAGAGTGGAAAACTGAACATTCTGTAATTCATGCTTGACTAATGCTGAAATTACAGGTGTTGTAGTTGATGTTTAACTAGTTCTGACTAATGAGAAATGCAAAATCTCAGAGTATGAGGGGCCTTTTCTGTTACTATCCCTTACTGCCCACTGCCAGTCCACATCAATCTGACCTCAGACACTTCCTAGTTGTATGACCCTAGGCAAGTCACTTGACCCCATTGCCTAGTCTTTACCATTCATCTGCCTTGGAACCAATATACAGTATTGCTCTAAGATGTAGATAAGGGTTTTTATGAAAAAAGAAAAGAGAAATATAAGACATATAATCTATAAGGAGATAAGTACCCTTAACTCTTTATATTAGTCTATACAGTTAACTCTTTAGTTAAGGCAGCTTAGTATAAGGTGTATAAGAGGCAGTGTGGTAGAGCAGAAAGTGGGGTTGTTTGGGAGTCATCAGATCTGGGTTCAAATCCCTGCCCTGAGGCTCACCACCTATGTGACCTTGGGTAAAGAATTTCATTTTCCTGGACCTCAGTTTCTTCACCTGTGAAATAAGAGTTGAAATATATACTCTCAAAAGTCCCTTCCAGCTCTAAATCTAAGAGTAAGGGAATTGCAGTAGGATTTAGAAGCCTTGGAGTTCTGGCTCCTAATGTCTCTAGTTAACTAGGTCATTTGGGCAGATTTCCCTTATCTGAGCCCTTCACCCCCATAGACATCACTCTCCTTATTAGGGGCAGCTAGATGAACTTAGAGTCAAGATGGCCTGAATTCACATCCTCCCTGAGATAGTTACTAGCTGTGTATCTCACTTAAACTTCTCTGTGCCTCAATTTCACCTATAAAATGAGATAATAAATAGCAGCTTCATCCAGAATTGCTATGAGGATAAAATGAGATATGTGTAAAGTGCCTTGTAGACCTTAAAGTGCTTGTATAGATGCTATCATTCAGTATATAATGGAGGGGTTGGACTCTGACATTCTGTGTACAAACTAAGATTTCTCCCAACTCTGGTATACTGTTTTAATCTTCCACTAACTCTTTTTTTTAACCCTTACCTTCCAACTTAAAATCAATGGTTCTGTCAGCGTGGAATCTGGGTGCCTCAATTTTACTCCTGCCCTTTGAGGAACCCCAGTACCAGGCACACAACTATTTGGGGACCTTAGTGTGGGTGGGATCTGTGGACATAGTCAAAATGTTGAGTGCCTTTATTTGTTTTAGAAACTTCTCTGATTGTATTAAAGTCCCCTCTCATGAAGTCCAGCTCTTGGTTTGACCCTTTCCTTTGTAATTGTTAGTTGACTGCTCACTGATACCCTTAAGGCTAGCTACAGACCTCTTTGCAGCCTGCTTGCAGTTTGTCTATGCAGGCTTGCCTTACCAAGTTCTCCAGAGGGTATAAAAGACCCCCAAGATCTGTCCCTCTTACTAGTCACCAGATAGCTGGATGGCATTCCCAGGAGCTTGGTGACCTGAGCTGCCAGAGTCTGGGACTCCAGGTGGGTTGATAGCACACAGCTCTGAGAGGAGGTCTAATTTTAGCACTAAACTCTTTTTCTTAATTAAAGAGTGATTTTCTGACTATTTAATAGTTCTGTGTTTTTTCCAAGTTAACAGTTCCAAGGCAGAACTGTAAGAGCTGGGCAAAGTGATTTGCCCAGTGTCACACAGCTAGGAAGTGTCTGAGGTCAAATTTGAATCCAGGACCTCCCATCTCTAGGCCTGGCTCTCTGTCCACCTAGCAGCCCTATTAACTCTTTACAGGTCAGGAGATGGGGAAATAGCAAATATTCTTATTTATTTATTTCCTTTTGTTACATTTTGAGTTCCAGTGTGCCTCCCTCCCTTCCTGCCCCACTTGGAGAAGATCTACATTTGGTGTAGCTACGTGTGTGGAGCCATACAGTACAACAGTTCTTCCTCTGAAGAAGGTTAGCATCTTCCTTCATTGGTCCTTTGTAGTTGCTTTGAATGTTCATAGTAGGCAGAATAGCTCAGTCACTGAGAGTTACTCTACAATATTACTGGGACAGCATCCCCCCCCCTCCCACGTTCGTCCTCTTGGTTCTGCCCTTGCGCGCTGCATTATTTCATGAGGGTGTTTTCCTGTGTTTCTAAAAACCAACCTGCTCGTCATTTGTTGTATTTTAGCACACGGAGGTTCTTTCCCTTTGGCCCTGACCATCTTTGGGTAAGAGATCTCAGAGCGGTAGTGCCGGGTCTGCAAATATTCTTTGTAACTTTGTTGTGACAGAACAATTATTGAGGGGAGGGGGAGGAAACAATAGCGGGGGCGGGGGGGGGAAACGGAAGGAAGGATGTGGGCACCAGCGTGAATGAGTATGTGTTGGCGGCAGTGCAGAGAGGCAAAGGAGGGAGCGCTGGCAATGAAAATGCAGGGGCCCCACGGAGAGTGTAAGAGCACACGCATAGGCCCCCTCCAACTCCCAAGCCAAGCTCCTTCTTGGGTGCAGAGGGTGGGCAGCAGCGCCTAGCGGGATTCCTTGGGCTCCGCCCCTTCTCTTCCTCTTCCTAGCGACCAATTAGGGAGGGATGGTGGGAGGAGGCCCCGCCCCCAATCTGTCAGTGGATAAGGCTAAGCGCCGGGGCCGAGTGGACAGCTGCCGACTCTGGTTCACCTGAAGCAGGTGGCGGCGACCCTAGCCTCCAGTGCTCAGCACCCAAGGACCCGACAGCCCGAGCAAGGACGGAGATGCCGCAGGAACGGACTGTCCGCCTACAGTTCGGGAACCGCATAGAGGCGGTGTGTGTACTGGGCACCCGACTCTGGGTCGATGTCTACAGGTGAGAACGCTCCGCCCAGATACCTGCAGCCACTCCGGGAGGCCTCCTGGCTAGGAGACAGCCTAGACACGACCCCGCCTCGCCCACCTCAACCCCTGTCCCTGGGCTCCCTTCCCCCCCCCCCCCCAGCCCCCCAAACACCCTCCGGGACGTCTTCCCTCCTGCCTGCTTCGGTGAGCCCTTCGTCCCCGCTCCCACCCAGGCCTATTGTCCCATCTCCTATTTTCTCTAGTTCCTGTCTCCACTGTCAAACTCTCCAGTGCCTCTTCTGGCTCCAGGTCCCAGTTTCCCGCACCTTCTCCATCTCCTTGTCTTTGCTCTAGTGTTAGCCGAGCAGGCATCCTCTTTTGTCTTTTATGGGTTGGTTTGTTTTTGGTTTTTTTAATGCCAGCGTTTAGTATGGTGCCTGGCACATAGTAGGTGTGTAATAAATGTTTATTGACTGACCCCTCTTTTCTCCACTACCAACCCCAGGCCCATACATCCTCAATCCCCATCCCAGCTCCCCCTCCTCCATCCCAGTCCCTCCAGTTTTCTCTATCTGGATCCCAGTCCTCCCCACCCCCCTTTCTCCTCCCATCCCAGTCACTCCACACCCCCTCCTCTACTGGTCTCTGCCTCTACACAAGTCTTTCTCTGCCTGATACAGACCAATCTGTGCACTCAAATGCCCCCTTCCTCTTTCTGCCTTGGCACATTTCCTTTTCACCCCTTACTTTTACTTCTCCATACCACTAAGCTTTTACCCTATATATAGTTTTTTTGTCTCTCTTGCACCCTCCCTCCTACTTCTCTCTCCTTCCTCTGACTCTCTTTCTCCTTAGAGTTCCTTAGTTTCTTCTCTGCTTTATTTCCCTCTCTTCTCTACCTCTCCTATTCCCACTCTTCCTCTCTTCATCCTCCATTATTTTCCACTTTTCCCATCACTTTCCTATTTCTTGCAGTTTCCCTCACTCCTGCTTCCAACTTCATCTCTTTCCCTTAGGCCATTCACCCCAGTTTTCCAACTCTCTTCCTCTCCTTCAGCTACCTCCCTGACCCCCAGGTTGGTCTTTCTTTACCCCCATTGCCCCCAATCCTTTTCTCTCTGTTCTCAGGTTAGCTTGTCTTTTTCCTTTTATCTCAGCTGAGCACGCTGGAAAGGGTCAGCTCAGAATCAGAACTTGCCCCCTAGAGAGGACAGGAGAGATATGATTCTGGGAATTGGCCCCCTGGGGCTGCCCTGCAGCTAATGTTTCAAAGCCCCACAGGGATGACGTTAGTGATATTTCCTGAACTCTGACCAAGTGCCCCAATGCCAGAATCCCTCCCCAGACTTCATCCTCACTGAGCCCTGGAAGAGTCTGGGGTACACCCACCAACTTGTTTCTCTTTAAATTAATCCCTAGGCTTGGAAGTTGTTGCTTAGATGCTCCCAACTGGTCCATTATCCTTTTCTTCTTTGGGTGTAAAGGTATATGATAGGCAGAAGAGGGAGCCTAGCCTTCAGGGGCCAAGCTAGAGATGGCAATAACTAAAACAGGACTCTAAGAAACAGAGCAAGGTATCCCCTTGCTCTGCCTCTCCTGAATATAAGATGGAAGAAAGGTATTCCAATTCCCCTGGCAGTTATTGCCTATGACATATACAAATATATCCCAGCCAGAGGAGAAACTTACCAGGTGCCCTCTCAGAGGTAAATGATGAAAGCCCCAGAAACACACTCTTGAACTCTATCCCCAGAGCTTAGCACAGTGCCTGGCAAAAAATAAGTGCTTAGTCAATGCTTGGTGACTGATTGACCAGCCAGACCAATATGGCAGAAACTCAGATTTGGATGGGAGCCCAGAGAGTATCTAATCCAACTTGTATCTGAATATAAATCTGATCTAAAATAAATATCAACCAGGAAGCCAGGCCATGAAAAGCATCTGGGCATTAAGTCTCCATTGCTTCTTCCCCCCACATAGGAGAGGGCCCCAGAGCAAAATTCCTGCAACTGAGGTCCTTGGTTGTTATGGAGAGCCCCTTAACTAAAATCAGTTTAATTCAACAAATACTTATTAAGTGTGAAAGGCACTGTAAGGGGCAGCTAGATGGAAAGACAAGTCTGGAGGTCTTGGGTTCAAGTCTGAATTCAGACGCATACATAGCCTTGGGACCCTGAGCAAGTCACCAGCCCTTACCACTCTTCTGCCTTGGAATGGATGCTTTGTATTGATTCTAAGACAGAAGGTAAGGGTTAGGAAGGAAGAAAAAGAAAGAAAAACAATACTAAACATTAGAGATACAAAGACAAAGTGCCTGATGAGGAGACAAGATATCAAATTCTATCGGATACAGTCCCAGAAACAGAAGCCTTAACTAAGAACATCTTTCTGATTCCCTCCTTTCTCACCAAATTCCCTTCTCTGACCTGGAGCTATGGAAACATCTCTTTAAATGACAGCTCTGTTTTCCCAAAATGTTTTTGAAGGGTTCTCATGGTTTGTCACATCATGAGCCAATAGCTCCACTTGTCTTCAAGAAGCTGTGCTGATGGGGCAGCTGGGTGGCTCAGTGGATTGAGAGCCAGGCCTAGAGACAGGAGGTCCTAGGTTCAGATCTGGCCTCATACACTTCCTAGTTGTGTGACCCTGGGCAAGTCACTTGACCCCCATTACCTAGCTTTTACCACTCTTCTGCCTTGGAGCCAATACACAGTATTGACTCCAAGATGGAAGGTAAGGGTTTAAAAAAAAAAAAAAGAAAGAAACTGTGATGATGCCTTACATTACTCTGGGAATTTCTTACATGACTTTTTTTTCCCCTTTTCAATGAAGTTCTTTCAAATAAACTGTAAGCAAAACAGACTTAGGTGCAACAGTAGAGAAGGTGTTTGCTTCCATTTTCTAAAAATAAAAAAATTCAATTCTATATCTCTGAGTGCCTATATCAACAAAATAGAGAGAGAGGAGGTTAATGAATTGGGCATACAACTTTAAAAAACTAGAAAAAAAAAACAAAATTTAAAACCCCAGATAAAAACTAAATTGGAAATCAAAAAAATCAAAGGATAAATTAATAGATTGAGAGTAAAAGAACTATTAAACTAATAAATAAGACTAGGAGCTGGTTCTTTGAAAAGTGCCTGCCCTGAAGTCACTTATATTCTTCTGAAGATCATAACCACAGGTGGCAACTAAGTGGCACAGTGGATAGAGCACTGAGTTTGGAATCAGGAAGACTCATCTTCCTGAGTTCAAATCTGGCCTCAGACAGTTACTGTCAAAGTTAACACTATTTACTTCAGTTCCTCATCTATAAACGAGCAAGAGAAGGAAACAGCAAACCACTCCAGTATTTTTTGCCAAGAAAACTCCAAATGGGGTCACAAAGAACAGAAACTGGACATGACTAAAACTACTAAACCATCTTTACACAGACAAATACAAAATATACACAAAATTGTTTCAGAGGAAGAAAGTGCTAATAACTGGGAAGATAGGGAAAAGGCTGGTAAGCAAAGTGGTACCAGAGCTGTGCTTGAAAGATAGCTAGGAATGCTCTGAAGAGGAAATGAGCCATCAATGCATTTCAAGCATGTAGGACAACCTGTGCAAAGAGGGAATGTTGTCTATGGGGAACACCTTGCAGACAAATCCAATTGGCACAGAGAATAAATGTGGATAATATGAAATAAGATGAGAAAAGTGGGGTGAGTGCCAAAGGGTGAAGGGTTTTGACTGCCAACATATGAGGAGTCTGAATTTTATTCTGGAAGCAACAAGGAGCTATTGAAATTTTGTTGTTGTTGAACAGGGGAGTGACATAGTCAGATATATCTGAAGACTATCCATTTGTCAGGTGTGTGGAAGATGGGATGGAGATAATATTGGCTAAAGGCAGAGAGACCAAATAGGAGGTTCCTGCCATGATTCACACAGGAATTAACAAGTCCATAAACAAGAAAGCTTTGGTGCGAGAGGAAGAAAAAAGACCCGATATAAGAAATGTTGGGAAGGTAGAGTTGATAAGAGTTGGCAATTGATTGGATATGGAAGTGCAGGAGGACAGCTGCCTATTGGTAAATTTTCAGTGTGAGCACTTACACCTCAGAAATTGCAAAAGCTGCAGAATATGGCTTGGTTTATTGCTTTATTGATTGAGTAAACTTAAGAAAGTGTTATTAACACAGATTAAACTTATAAATGTGTGTATACTTCCCCTCCCCCCAAGAGCCTGGTTGTTAAACATTTACCAGCAGACTTCTATGTTGTTCCATGAATGTTATTTAAGCTCAGCAAGCATTCAATAGAAGGCTCATCAAATGAAATCAGCACCAGACTGAGAGTTCTGGTCATTGTGGGCTAATAATAATAATAATAGAGCACTTCCATATTTATTGAGTGTCTGTCTCATTTTGAACCTCACAATAGAGATGTCAATGACAGCCTTTGATTGAGGGATGTCAGGGAGAGTGACAGATCATAGATGACTCTGAGGCTTGCAAACATGGATGCCTGGAAGAATGGTGTCAACAGGAAAAGGAAGTTTGGAGGAAGGATAGGTTATTAGAGACATATGCTGAGTTCTCTTATGAACATGTTGAGGTACCTCTGAGATATCCACGAGAAGAATGAGGCTGAAGACATGTTACTGGAATTTAGAGAGAGACTACATTTGGGAGTCATCAGCAGAGACAATCATAGAACCAATGAAAACAGAGAAGAATGAGAGAGAGCGAGTGATGGAGCAGAGAGACGGAGTGAGTGACAAAGAGAGAATGAGAAGTGAAGAGGGTGAAGACAATCATTGTGCCAATGAGAGCTGAAAAGAATGCAGCGAGAGTGAGTGATAGAGGAGATACAGAATGAGAAGCAAAGAGGGCAAGGACAGAGCCCTTGGGAATACTCAACACTTCATGGATGGGAGGATTATGATCATTTCTGACAGGAGATTGAGAAGGAATACTCAGAGAGGCAGAAGAAGAACCAAGAGAGAAGAGTATTATGGAAGCCAAAGGAACAGTCAAGAAGGAGAAAATATTTGGCAATGTCATAGTGACCAGTGTGGACTGGAACAGACTTAAAGGCTATCTAGTCTGAACCCCTTATTGTATAGGAGAGAAGCCTCAAGGGGTTAAAAATCCTTCCCCAAGACACACAGCCAGTAAGGGGTAGAACCAAAATGTGACCATGGGTCCTCAGACTTCAAAACCTACCTTGATAGTCTTTTCACTGGGCCACACTGCCTCCTTGTCAGCAATCTTCTCTTAATTATCAGGCTCTATCACCCCCTAAACTAAGGCTGCATTTGGGGTGGGCTGTCTGTCAACAGACCTCCTAATTCCCTAAGCCAGTGCTGTCACTGTACACGCCTGTTTATTTACAGTTGGGCATTCTTGGTACTGCCCTGCCAAGATCTCAGCTGGAGGCAAAGAGAGTGAAGAGGGGCCAGGAAAGGGACCAGTGAGAAAGAAAGGGTGGGGGGGGAGCTCCAATGGGTGCTCTTATTTCCTCCTCTCTGGTCAAATGAATGAGATCAGACAATATAGGGAGGGAGGTCTAGAGGAGGCAGGGAAACATGGGGAAAAGAAGAAGAAAGTTGGGATTGGGTGGTTAGGAAAACTAGTAATTTGAGCAGGCTCTGGGGTATAGTGACCAAGGGCTAAACCTCCCCCCATGTCCCTGCCGCTTCCATATTCATGTCCCCAAAAGAGTCAACAAGATGGCAAAGGTCCTCCAAGGTCATCATTCCTTCATTCCCTCAGGAAAAGAAGCTCTGTTGTTCTTTAGGTGTTAGAAAAAAAAGTTATAGAACCCTATTAGAACTGGAATGGAACCCTGGAATAGAGAATATTACAACCTAGATGCTCCAAACTGGAAGGGCCTGGGGGGCAGATAAGTGGTTCAGTGGATTGATATCCAGGCTTAGAGATGGGAGGTCCTTGGTTCAAATCTAGCCTCAGATACATTCTAACTGTGTGATCTTGGGCAAGTCATTTAATTTCCATTGTCTAATTCTTATTATTCTTCTGCCTTGGAACCAATACACAGTAAAGATTCTAAGAAGAAAGGTAAGGGTTTTGTTTTTGTTTTTTTTTAACTGGAAGGGATAAGAACAGAGAATATTAGAGCATAGGATGTCAGAGCTGGAAGGGACCTTAGAAGATTCTTACACGTGGAAGGTATCTTAGAACTGAGAATGTTAGAATATAGAGCATCAGAGCTAGAATGAGTTTTGGAATCCTTTGGAGCTAGAATGGTCTTTAGAACAGATTGTTGGAAAAAAGGCTCTTAGAAATAGGCATCACCTAAGAACAGAGGACCTCCAAACTAGAAAAACCTTAGAACAGAAAGCTTTAGAACACAGCATTTCCGAACTGGGGTGGTCTAATGAATATAGAACCTTATAGTTTGTAGGGATCTTTCAGAATCATTTTTAAATGAATATTGCTATTTCTTTCAAAACTCCAGACCCTGACTCCTCCTAAGGACAATGAATGGCCTAGAATAGGGTCTTAGATTGCTAAATATTCCTAGAGTACCTAGGGCTTAAATGACACAGCCCCTAAGGGACTTCTCGATGGGGAAGGTGAGTAACCAGATTGAAGGAGCCTATGGCCACATTTCCTGTCCACCAATGACATCTCTGCAATGTGGTTGGGTTCCTCATAGCAGCATGGGTGGTGACATCCCAGCCACAAGGTCAAATTTGAACCCAGATCCTCCCACATCCAGGCCAGGCTCTCTATCCCCTGCGCTACCTAGCCACCCCTTGATAGAAAGTTGATTAATAGTGTACAAAGTGCTTTGCATGGGATATCGCATTTGATCTTCACAAGCACCCTGTAAAGTAGTCATGTTAGTATTATAATCCCTATTTCACAGATGTGAAGACTGAGATGTGGAGAGGCTCAACCACCTTTCCAACGCTCTGCATGCAGTAAGTTTCTGAGCTCGGGTTCAAATCCAGGTCTTCTGGGTGTTCATATTCAGTGTTCTCCCCATCATATAGCATCCCTAACCACCCAATGGAGGTGCTATTTTAGGATCATTCATCAGTTTGGGATTATCTGTGCTGTCTTGCCCCTATGTTATGTGGTCGGTGCCCTGAGCTGAGAAATGACTGTATTTGGAGTTGGCCCTCTCCCCCCCACCCTAACCCTACAAAGCGGGGCACACATATGTGTGGCGTGACCACTTCAGGGGCACGGAGAGGATTGTTTTGAGCTGGAACCAACCCCAGCTACCCCACCCTTCCTGGAACCTGTCAGAGCTTGTGGAGAACTTGGTCCCAGAGTGTGATCAGATGGCCCCCATAAATCAGGGCAACACCCCTGCATGTCTAGCCCTAAAAAGGCTGGCTTCTGCCAGGAGTGGCGCCAGGGACAGGTGTTCAATTGCAATGCCAAGGCCCTGAGGGAGAAGGCTACCTTTGAGGGACAGGAGTCTAGGCTGGACAGCAGCCCCTGCTCCATACCCACTGGGAGCCTTATTTTCCCTGGTGGAAGCGGCTTGTGTGGAGGAAAGGGTCAAGGCAGCCACAGAGGGGACTGCTTTGTTTAGCACAGAGAACCCCTGCCTGATGGGTCAGAGACAGGATATAGGAAAGATCTTGCACAGATCATATAGAGAACTAAGGGGCAAATTTGGGACTAGAAAGCAAGCATTCCATCCCCTGGGCCAAGGCTCTGGCTATTTAACTGTGTCTATGTCACACTCTTTATCTCATCTCCTGGAGTAAGAGAAGGTTAAGAATGACAGCTAGGTTGCACAGTGGTTAGAGCACCATGCCTGGAGTCAGGAAGACCTGACTTCAAATCTAGCCTCAGATATTTATTAACTATGTGACCCTGAGCAAGTCATTTCACTCTGTTTGCCTTAGTTTCCTCATCTGTAAAAGAAGTTGGAGAAGGAAATGACAAGTTATTCTGATATCTTTGCCAAGAAAATCCCAAAATGGGTGTTGAAGCATCAAACATGACTAAAACAACTGAACAACAACCCCAAAGAATAGCAAGCCTCATTTTATAGATGGAAAAACTCTAGAGTAAACAGAGGTCAAAGAAGAGTCAGTATTTTTTAAAAATTTATTTACCCGACCAAGATGAGGATAAAGGGGAAAAAAACTTAAAGCTGAAAGGGATCTTAGAGACCAGTGACTTGCTCAAGGTCACACAGGTTCTGAGCCAGAATCAGAAATCAAACCCAGGTCCTTTAACCCCAAACCCAGGGTTCTTTCCACTAACCTATGATGTCTCCCCAATTAATCCATTAAGAGTTGTTGTGCCATACTAGAAAGAGCCCTGGCTCTGGCCAAGGGAAGAGATGGGTTCAAATGTGAGTTCTGCCATTTATTAACTGGACCATGACCTTGAGCAAGTTCTTCCTTCTCTCTTATGCCTTAGTTCTCTCACCTCTAAAATGGGTATAATAATGCTTCGACTGCCTGCCTCGCCAGAGTTGTTGTATATGTTATTTCAACAGACCCCAAAGGCAGCTAGATAATATAGCCCTGAACCTGAAGTCAGAAAGACCTAAGTTCAGATCTAGCCTTGGACACTTACTAACTGTCTGACCTCTGGCAAGTCACTTCAGTGCTGCCTGCCTCCATTTTCTCATCTGTAAAATGGGGATAAAAAGTATACCTCCTTCACAGTGTTGTTGTGAGGATCAGGGGAGATATTTCTAAAACACATAACAGAGTCCAGAACATAACAAGTTTTCTCCCTTTCCCCTTTCTCCCAGCTGTTTCCTCTTTCCTCTATCGTGTGAGAAATTCCTTTGAACTTGAATTGTTGTTGTTCAGTCATTCCAATTATGTCTGACTCTTGGTTGCCCCATTTAGGGTTTTCTTGGCCAAGATACTGGAGTGATTTGCCATTTCCTTCTCCAACTCATTTGACAGATAAGGAAACTGAGGCAAACAGGGTGAAGGGACTTGCCCAGGATCATACAGCTAGCTTGACTACTAAAGGTGTGAGCAAAGTATTTTGTAAACCCAAAAGTATATTATTCCTGTTATTTTTTTATCTTGTGGGATGAATTCAAGGACAAAGGGGGGGGGTCTTGGAAGCAAGAAGCCCTGTCCCTTACATAAATTACTTGCATGACTATAATAAAGTCATTTAACCTCTCAGTATAGGTAATGAATTGATCAGGGGAAGGATTTTCCATAGCAGGAGTCCCCTGTCTTCATGAATTCCTAGATTAAGAACATATATATGATACATACATGCATATGTCTATTTATCCACAAATATATACACACTAGGCTGTGACCTTAGAGCAGAAGGAGAACTTGGCAAAGTCATAGTAGAAAATCATAGTCCAAGGATCAGCGTTCAAATCCTGCCTCAGATATATACACTTTCTAACTGCGTGACCCTGGGCAAGTGGCTTAGCCCTTATCACTCTTCTGCCGTGAAACCAATATACAGTATTGATTCTAAGATGGAAGATAAGGGTTTTTTGGCTGGGGAGGGGGAGATGAAAAGGACTAGGAACAAGACATAGGAAGGGGCAGGAGGGAGCTTGCCCACTATAGCTCTATGGGGTTACTGTGACCCTGGCCAGATTCTTGCCCACAGGCTCCAGAGACAGGTGGAATGCAAAGGCTGTCACCTTGTAAACACTAGCTCATGCCCCCTACACGAATGCCAGTGGGGCCCCTTGTACTAGGCAGAGGATCAGGGAACCCTGAGCACTTTCCTTTACCTCCCCCTCACACCCTAGGCTGCCAGGAAAGGTTGGCATTAATGAGGCCCAAGTCAAATGGTGTGATAAGAGATGGCTTCCATGCCAACCAGGAATAGTACCTTATGCCCCAGGCTACTACTACTACTCCCAATCCTGCCTCGTTGGGAGGAAGTTGGGCTCTGCACTCTCAGGTGAGGAGGGCAAAAAGACCTGCCAGAAATTGTACGGGACTTTGGGTACCTCACTGGTATGTCCCAACTGGACGCCCAGAGGTGTACATGTAGTCTACAGCTTAGCAAGCTGAACCAGGGTGGCACACAGTGATCTTTCATTCTAAAACCTGATCAAAACTCCCTCCAGGAAACTTTCTTTGACCCTTCCCAGAGTCAGATCTTCCTTGGTTTTCTCTTAGCACTTATCCAATTATGGCACCAGCCTAATTTTAGGCTAAGAACTCTTGGAGGTCAAAGACTGGATCTTATGTACTCCACTTGGCTAGAGGTTCCCTTGAAGGCAAGGACTGTGTCTTCTTTAGATTGGGAGAGCCACCAGGACAGAGATTGGGCCTCCTTCCCCTCTGTCCCCTCATGGTGCCTAGATTGATATTATTCAGCCTCAAGGCGTCAAAGATCATCTAGTCTTCTTCTGTTCTCTTAATCTGGGGGTCTGGGAATACGTAGGTATGTGTGCTTTAGTGTCTCAATAACTACATTTTAATATCTTTGCTTTCCTCGTAATCCTATGAATTTTATTTGATGCCTTTAAAAATATGATTCTGAAAAGGAGTCCAGGAGTGTCACCAGATTACCAAAGATTTTGGGGGGCAGGGAGTGGAATTTAAGAACTCTTATGCTCTGTTTTGAATCATCCCCACCTCCCACACCTCCCCACCCTGCCATTGCATCCTCCAGTCCTCTCATAACTGCTTTGCAACATGACTAGACTTCTAGCCTGTGCCCCGTAAGGACGGCCCCTCAATAAGAGCATCTGTCCCTGGCACAGATGGCACCAACTGGGAACCCCCTCAGCTGGTTGAATGGGCTCCTTTGTTGTTTGTATTTGGAGCCTGCTCTTAGAATAGCTGTTTGCTCAAGCTCGGTGCCTGGGGAGACATTAACCCTCAAAGCCCCATCTGGGCAGAGGGATAACCGAATTAATTATGAGAATTGCGGTATTTAGTATTTATTATTAATAATAACAACGATAACTGAAGTTTCTATAACACTTGAGAATTTGAATAGATTAACCTTGAGGTCATTAGAAGTGTTAATATCCTCATTTTCAAGATAGGGAAACGGACTCAGAAATAAAATGACTTACCCATAAACACAGGGGGCAAATGCCAGAGGAATGATTGACATCCCTGTTACCTTGATTCCAAGTTCTTCTCTCTGTCTATGGCAATTGGTGGGGAAAGGAGAAAGAGAGATGGGAGGGAGAAAATGGGCAGGGACCTAGTGGGCTTCTCCCAGGGGGGTTTGGGGGGGGGCTGTCACCTAAAAGTCCAGGATCTTATCCTTACATACCCCGTGTCAATGTGGAATCTAGAAGCCCCCAAACTTGTAGCCTAGTAAGATCTGATGAACCCCAAGTTTTAGGACTAGCAGATAAGCTGGGGGCCCCAAAGCTTGTACTTGTTCCCTGTTCCCATGAGAATCCACCCTGAAAGGAATCTCAGGCTAGCAGTTTCAGACTGAATAATGGTGTTGACACCAGAAACTTGGTTTTTTATCATATTTGCCCATAGGATATTAGCTTGAAAAATCAGTTTTATGTTAACCAACTCACTGGAAAGAAACTTGAGTCAGCAATTGGAAAAGCTGAGTTTGACTTTAGAATCTGCCCCTGATTCGGCCTTGGTTTCCTTACTGGTAAAAATGAAGGGACTGACTGGAGAAAGTGATCTTGGAGAATGTCAGAGAGGGAAGGAGTCTCTGTTCTAAGGTCCTCTCAATCTCTGATCTAAAGGCCCTCCTGGCTCTGATAGTCTGAGATCCACAAGCCTTACTCCTCAGCATCATTGCCAATTTATTAATTTGCAATGGGAGCAATAGCCTTTCAGGAACGGGATGCAGGAATCTGTCAGATATAATGTATAGAGCATCAGATGGCCATGGACTCATTCTTCTCAGGATTTTCCTTTCCTAGGCTTATGTGCAGGGCTGCACAGAACAGGCTTAATAAATGTTTATGGACTGACTAGAACCCCTCCTTCTTTTCCTGAAACAATATTACCTCCATCCTGTTACAATACAACTAAGTAGCTTTCCTTAGAGTAGAGATGGTTTAAATTGAGATCTTTCTAAAAGGCTTTCAGGAAAAGCTCTGCTCTCAGTAGATACCTTAGCCTCCAGGAATTGAATCTCAAAGATACCCTAGGCTCCTGGGCAACTCATTCAGGAAATCACCTCCAGGGACTACAGATGGCTCATTTTACCCAGTTTCAGAGGGTCATTCTTTTCTAAACTCCTGCCCAAACTCTGGGAGTATCCTCTCTTAGTAATGCACCAACTAGAGAAATCCCACAAAATAGGAGAATGTCAGAGCTAGGAGGGCTCTTAGAACCCAGAATATCAGAGCTGGGAGAGACCTCAGAACAGAGAATGTCAGAGCTGGGAGAGACTTTAGAACAGAGAATGTCAGAGCTGGGAGAGAGCTTAGAACAGAGACTGTCAGAGCTGGGAGAGACCATAGAACAGAGAATGTCAGAGCTGGGAGAGAGCTTAGAACAGAGAATGTCAGAGCTGGGAGAGACCTTAGAACAGAGAATGTCAGAGCTGGGAGAGACCTTAGAACAGAGACTGTCAGAGCTGGGAGAGACCTTAGAACAGAGAAGTCAGAGCTGGGAGAGTCCTTAGAACAGAGAATGTCAGAGCTGGGAGAGATCTTGTAGAACAGAGAATGTCAGAGCTGGGAGAGATCTTGTAGAACAGAGAATGTCAGAGCTGGGAGAGATCTTAGAACAGAGAATGTCAGAGCTGGGAGAGATCTTAGAACAGAGACTGTCAGAGCTGGAAGGAACCTTAGAATACAGAATGTCAGAGCTAGGAAGACCTTTAGAACCCAGAATGTCAGAGCTGGTGAAGGACCTTAGAATAGAGAATGTCAGATTTGGGAGGGCTATTAGAAAACAGTATTGAGATTGTGAGGGGCCCAAGAACAAGTGAAGTAGAGCTGGGAGAGGTTTCAGAGTTAACCTAGTCTGGTCCTTTATATTACAGAGAGAAACTGAGCAGGAGTGTGACCTACCCAAGGTCACCTGGTGAATTAGCAGTGATCTTTGCTGTTTGACACTCATTACCCAGGCCTTTAAAGCCAGTGGATCAGTGCCCTTTCCATATACCCCAGATGGCATGGTGGTGTTTTGCTAACAAACCCCAAGTGAAGCCCACATAATCCCCTGTGATCTCCTGTCCAAATTTAACTTCACCAGGCACACAAAAAACCAAGTCACAGCCCCAGGACCTGACCTTATGTAAGCCTGTAAAATCAATAGAATTTGTCTTGCGGGGTTGGTGCCCACCTTCTGTCCCTCCTCCCTCCCTTTTCTGGACAACTCTCTCCAAGTGTTGGTTCTCCCTGATCCCTAAGCCAGCTGTCATTTGGGAAGGATATGATGAACTGATTCACACCAAGGCGTTAGTGACTAATAATGGTAAGTGGGATGCCCCCTCCCTGGTATCCATGTACTTACTAGACAGGCAACAGTCTAAAGGAAATGCATTGTAAGTGGTGGTCCTTCAAACAATGGAGACTGGCCAGTATGGAAAGAATCTGATTCAAGGGTATAAGTGCTACCTTAGTATCAGCACACAGGGGTATCCTTAAATATTGAAAGGAAGGAGCAGCTAGAGTGGCTTAGTAGATAGAGAACCAAGCCTGAAGATAGGAGGTCCTGGGTTCAAATGTGACCAAAAACACTTCCTAGCTGTGTGACCTTGGGCAAGTCACCTAACCTCCATTACTTAGCCCTTATTGCTTTTCTGCCTTGTAATTGTTGTTTAGTTTCTATTCTAAAAGAAGTTAAGAGTTTTTTTTTAAATCCTCAAGGAAGGGGACAGCTGGGCCGCTCAGTGGATTGAGAGCCAGGCCAAGAGATGGGGGGGTCCTAGGTTCAAATCTAGCTCCAGATACTTCCTAGTTGTGTGACCCGGGCAAGTTACTTAACCCCCATTACCTAGCCCTTACCACTCTTCTGCCTTGGAACCAATACACAGTATTGACTCCAAGATGGAAGGTAAGGGTTTATAAAAAATAATAATAATAATTTTTTTTAAATCCTCAAGGAAACACACAAGTTGATTAGTGGGGAGAGTTGGGGCAAGCACAGTTCCATTTCCTGGACCTCAGATCCCTCATCTATTAAATGAGTGTCTTTGATTAGATGATTTCTAAGGTCCCTCCCAGCTCTGACATTCTGGGTTCTAAGGTCCTTCCCAGCTCTGACATTCTGGGTTCTAAGGTCCCTCCCAGCTCTGACATTCTGGGTTCTAAGGTCTCTCTCTCCCAGCTCTGACATTCTCTGTTCTAAGGTCTCTCCCAGCTCTGACATTCTCTGTTCTAAGGTCTCTCCCAGCTCTGACATTCTCTGTTCTAAGGTCTCTCCCAGCCCTGACATTCTCTGTTCTAAGGTCTCTCCCAACTCTGACATTCTCTGTTCTAAGCTCTCTCCCAGCTCTGACATTCTGTGTTCTAAGGTCCCTTCTAGCTCTGACATTCTGAGTTCTAAGGTCCCTTCTACCTTTGACAGTCTATGTTCTAAGTCCCCCCCTACATCTGACATTTTGTGTTCTTATGTCCCTCCTAGCTCTGACATTCTGGGTTCTAAGGTCCCTCCCAGCTCTGACATTCTAGGTTCTAAGGTCCCTCCCAGCTCTGACATTCTGGGTTCTAAGGTCCCTCCCAGCTCTGACATTCTGGGTTCTAAGGTCCCTTCTAGCTCTGACATTCTGAGTTCTAAGGTCCCTTCTACCTTTGACAGTCTATGTTCTAAGTCCCCCCCTACATCTGACATTTTATGTTCTTAGGTCCCTCCTAGCTCTGACATTCTGGGTTCTAAGGTCTCTTCCAGCTCTGACATTCTCGGTTCTAAGGCCTCTCCCAGCTCTGACATTCTCTGTTCTAAGGTCTCTCCCAGCTCTGACATTCTGGGTTCTAAGGTCTCTCCAAGCTCTGACATTCTGGGTTCTAAGGTCTCTCCCAGCTCTGACACTCTCTGTTCTAAGGTCTCTCCCAGTTCTGACATTCTCTGTTCTAAGGTCTCTCCCAGCTCTGACATTCTCTGTTCTAAGGTCTCTCCCAGCCCTGACATTCTCTGTTCTAAGGTCTCTCCCAGCTCTGACATTCTCTGTTCTAAGCTCTCCCAGCTCTGGCATTCTGGGTTCTAAGGCCCCTTCCAGCTCTGACATTTTATGTTCTAAGATCCCTCCTAACTCAGACATTCTGAGTTCTAAGAGCCTCCCTGGCCTTACAAGGCTTATTCTAATTTTAAGATTCTAGATTTTTAAAACAGTCTATCATTTGATCCCCCTTAGAGACACATGGAAGCCTCTTCATGACCCAACCCTTCTCCCTTTTGTAGCGCAGCCCCTGCTGATGCCAAGACCTTCAGCCTGAAATACACAGATGCTGTACAGGTCGAAGCAGTGATTGATGGCCAAGCCGAAGAGGCCACAGCCAATGGCAAGCAACGATGGGCCCTCTCCCCCAGCACTATCCTCCGCCTCAGCATGAGCCAGCCCAGCACAGAAGTCAGCAGCGACAAGGTACAGAAACCTAGAGGGTTAGCTTTGGGGCAAGGGTAGGGGAGGGGGATCTACCAGGTCAGCAGTAGGAGAGGGCATCTTATGTTAGAAGGGATTATGACAGTATCTGTATCTTGAGCATGGGCCTTTACTTACTGAGAACCCAAAGAGGGAAAAAACATCTATCCTCAGCTTCACCAATATAGTTTCATAGAAGAAGCAAATGCATGATGGGAGAGAACTGGCTTGGTGGGCTAAGAAGTGGGAGTGGGGGGATTCGCACAGTGCTCTGGAATGTCATCAACTACCTACCTTCCTTTTTTCCTTCTCCCACTGTGGATCCCCAGGTCACCGTCGGCTATTATGGGGAGGAAGGCAAGATGCCCATTGACCAAGCTGGCCTTTTTCTCACAGCTGTTGGTAAGTGGCCACCAATATTCTAGAGATCCTGACTCTCCTAAGACTTGATATCCACCACTTAGCATCATAGAATCCTCAACCTTCAGTGAGAGGGGCCTTAAAAGATGGACATTCAGAACAGGGAATGTTAGAGCTGGCAGGGGCCTTAGAACATGAATTTTCAGGTGTGGAAGGAACCTTAGAACGTCAAATGGCAGAGCTGGAAATGGACCTTAGAACAGAGAACATCAGAACTGGTAGAACCCTTAGAATACAAAATGTCAAAACTAGAAAGAAGCCTTAGAACAGAAAATATCAGAGCTGGTAGAACCTTAGAATACATATCAGAACTAGAAAAGGACTTTAGAACAGAGACTGTCAGAGCCAGGAGGCCCCTTAGAATATATATCTAGATAGATAGATAGATAGATAGATAGATAGATAGATAGATAGATAGATATCAGAACTAGAAAGAGCTTGAACAGAATGTCAGAGCTGGTAGAAACCTTAGAACACAGGATGTCAGAACAGAACACAGGATGATAGAGACCTTAGAACAGAGAATGCCACAGCCAAGAAGGCCCTCAAGACTTGAATTGTTTAAATGTAGAAGATCACATTGGGATGTGACCATCTACTCCAACCCCTTCATACTATAGATGAGGAAACACGGGCCCTAAGAGTATTCAAGAACATTGAACGAGCTAATGACAGCTAACACCATTTTTCTTTCTTTTTTTTTAAACCCTTACCTTCCATCTTGGCCAAGGCAGAAGAGTGGTATGGGCTAGGCAATGGGGGTCAAGTGACTGCCCAGGGTCACACAGCTGGGAAGTGTCTGAGGCCAGATTTGAACCCAGGACCTCCCGTCTCTAGGCCTGGCTCTCCATCCACTGAGCCACCCAGCTGCCCCCTAACACCATTTTTCAATCAGATTTGACTCAGACAGTTTTTCAGCTCTGCAGACTTCTCCTGAATAATGCAGATTCACCAAGGAATGCAGGGAGCATCCCGTGCTCCTTGGCTCTGAACTCTGGTGTCCTGCATTCTGCCAGTGACTCCCTCTGAGCTAAGCACCCTGTATTTCAAGCTCCTTGTGTTGATCACTTTGGGGAGAGAAAAAGAGAAAAGGAAATGGGTCAGGACTAGAACAGAGGTAGCCAGGCTTGGGGTCTGAGTGAGAGTAACCAGAGATCCCAGGATGGTAGCCATCAGTTCTGTGTTGACCAGCCCAATGGGCATAAGGACTGAGCTGTCTCAGGTAACATCTGGAACTCATCCTTTAAGAAACCTAATCTCACTGTGACCCTATTGTGAACCGGACTTGGAAGGGCTCTGTCATGCACAGGGCATAGGGAATAGACATTAGACCCTGTCGAAGGGTCTAGCGAGCTTCTTTTCCTGAAAATTTTCTCAAAAAAATTTAAGTCTTGCATTTTATGAAAATTATACAATCTCCAGGTAACAAGGGTCAGAGACAGGATTTGAACCCAGGCCCTCTAGCTCCAAAACTACTTTTCCTACAACCATCATACATTTCCTGTTGTGAGTTGTTCCAATAGCTTATCCAACCCCTGTGAAGGGAAGCTATGGTACTAGGTGGTCCTTGACCTAGAGAGATGGTTGGATGATCTCCTGGGATCATCATCGTCTTCCAGCTGTAAGAATCTGCGGTTCTAACATCAAGAAGGCATATTTCTAGGAAGGAAGTTTTGGACTCTACCCTGAGAGGGAGGGAGGGAGGACAAATATTATCTTTTTTTCTTTATCTTTTTGGACCAAATGTGATTTTACAAGTGAAGGGAACTCCTAGCGAGGACTTCCTTTACCATTGCAGACCAGCAATTTGGCCATAACTAATATAGGTGGGCAGCTGGTCAGCCAGAAACATTTATGAAGTACCTACTATGTGCCAGACACTAAAGGCTGGAAGTTCAAAAAGAGGCAAAAAACGGTCCCTGCCCTTAGGAAGTTCACAGTCTAATGGAGCAGAAAACAAGCAAACAAATATATACAAATAAACTATAGACAGGATAAATGAGTCTGGAAGAAGTGGTCTAGACTGGCTATATGTGTACACGGAGGACTTGAACCCAGGTTTACCTGACTCCAAGGTCAGCTCTCTATCTGCTACTCTCCTCATTCCCATTTTGAGGTTCAGCAAGGTCAATACTGAGATTTGTTCCTTGATTTTCCTACTATTTAACATACTTCTATTAGAAGAAGGACAGTGGGCAGGATTATCTCTACAGACGCCTCAGTCTTAGGACAAAAGTATGTTGAATATCAAACCTCCTCCCTACAACATTCCTTCCTCCAACCTAGTTATCCCAACGGAGGCAACATTAGAGTACAGCAGAAGTCATAGTGGGTAACAGATAGCCTGAGGGGAAGCATTGTATGAAAATAGAGAAGAGACTCATGGGACCAGAGATTTAGAGTAGAAAGGAACCCTAAGGTGCATCTAGCCCAGATGTCTCATTTTACAGATGGAGAAACTGAAGCCCAGTGAGATCACAGATTCGTAAAGTCAGAGCAGGAAGAAACTTTATATGATATCTAGCCCAGCTGTCTCATTTTACAGATGGAGAAACTGAGGCCCAGTGAGATCACAGATTCGTAAAGTCAGAGCAGGAAGAAACTTTATATGATATCTAGCCCAGCTGTCTCATTTTACAGATGGAGAAGCTGAGGCCCAGTGAGATCATAGATTTGTAAAATCAGAGCAGGAAGAAACTTTATATGATATCTAGCCCAGATGTCTCATTTTACAAATGGAGAAACTGAGGCTCAGTGAGATCATAGATTTGTAAAATCAGAGCAGGAAGAACCTTTATATGATATCTAGCCCAATTATCTTATTTTAAATAAGGGGAAATTGAGGTGCAGAGTGGTTCGAATTGCTGACGATCACACAAATAATTAATGTGTCCAAAGTGGAGTTGGGAGCCCAGATCTTCTACTTTCAGAACTGAGGCTTTTTTCCCAGGTGCACATGGGAGCTTTGGTGATGGAGAGGGACTTGTCAGCTGCCAGTGTGTACATGTCCTCTGCCCCCAAAGTCTGTGGCCCACCCCAGCACGACTGCTCTAATTTACCAGCCCCAGGGGCAGCGCTGAAGTCATGGTCAAATAGGATATGGCTGGGTCAAGAATCAAAGACTGGAGAACCGTCCCCCATCCCATAGCATAACAGCCACTAGTTCTTTCTTGCCCAGGAAGCCAGGGAGCTGGGCACCAAGCCATGGAGGACGTGGAGGGAGGATCTATGGTAGAAGATTAGCAGCTAGAGTTCTGAGGCTGAGGAGGGAAGAGAAGGGGACCAGGGCAGGCAGGCAGGCAGGCAAGCAGCAGCCTCTCATGCCATCCCCACCCCCCAGAGTACCCTGAACCCAATCCCCTTGACATTTCCCCTTAATCTGCCCACCCCTGGTGGGTGTACCACCTGATAGCTCCAGACTATTTTGGGGAGCTGACCTAGGAGCCAGAGACTTTGGAAAATCTCTCCCTGGCCCCAAAGCCAGATTCTCCCAACCTCATCCTACCACCACCTCCAACACACACGCAGAGGAGGACTGGCATGCCTAACTCCCCCAGCATTTCGACCTCATCCACATTTTTAAATTGCTCTCGGATGAGGAGGGTCAAAGGAGTTCCAGAAATATGATTCGAGGCTGCCAGAATAGCAGGTAGAATGCTGGAATCAAGAAAATGTGGGTCGGAATCCCACCTCAGACACATTGAAGTTGTTTAACTCTTCCAGCTCTCAGTTTCTCCATTTGTAGAATGAAGGAGTTGAATTGGAAGACTTCTAAGATCCTTCTAGCTCTAACACTGTGGCCCAATGACTATGGACTCTGGTGGGATTGTCCAAATCACTAGGAAAAAGAGTTTGTACTGGGATGGGAAGGGGGATACATAAACGGATGTCGTTATATTAGTGAACTGAATAAAACAAACATACTAATTATTAATAATATGGAAATAGGTGTTGATCAATGACATGTAAAACCCAATGGAATTGCTCGTTGGCTATGGGAGGAGCGTGGGAAGAGGGGAAGAAAAGAATACAAACCATGTAATCATGGAAAAATATTCTAAATTAATTAAACAAAATCTTTCAAATAAAAAACATAATAATAACTTCTATTTCTATGGTTATTTGTTCCCAAGCAGCCCCATGGTTTAGAGTGAAGGTGCAAAGAATTATTATCTCCATTTTACAGATGGGAAACCTGGAGTTGAAAGCAATAGGAAATGACTTGGCCAAGGTCACACTACTAAAACCCAGATTTCATCTTGAGTCTCCTGCCTTCAAATCCAGTATTTATTCCATTACTCCAAACTATATAAAGAAGACATAAAAGGGGTAGCTGGGTGGCTCAGTGGATTAAGAGAGAGGCCTAGAGACAGGAGGTCCCAGGATCAAATCTGGCCTCAGATACTTCCCAGCTGTATGACCCTGGGCAAGTCACTTAACCCTCATTGCCTGGCTCTTACTGCTCTTCTGCCTTGGAACCAATACACAGTATTGATTCTAAGATGGAAAGTAAAGATTTTTTCAAAAATAAATAAATAATACAAATAAAGACAGAACCTCAGAGCTGGAAGGAATGTGGTGGGGCCCTTGCAGCCAAACTGAGCCCCGAGTGAGAATCTTCCCAACAATATGATATCCCCAGTGATTGTGGTCATCTGGGCTTTCCTTGAAATTCTCCAGGAAAGGGAGCTACTACTGCCTGGCCTGGCCCACTCTACTCTTGGATAGATCTAATAATAAATGAGGAAGCTTTTCCCTTAAGCTAAGGCTAAATCTCTCTTTCTGCGGTTCCTCCCTGGCTCCACTATCACTTCTAGTTCTGCTCACTAGGGCCAAGCAAAATAAGTCTAATCTCCCTTCCACATGACAGCCCTGGAAGTCCTTGAAAATAGCTAGCAATGAGGAGCTGGAATTCTAGACAGAAGATTTCTCTTAATGCGTTAAGAAGGACTCAGTCGTCTGAGACTCTCCAGATCTGGGTTTGATTCCTGGCCCAGCCACTTCCCATTTGACTCTAAGTAAGTGACTTCAGTCATTCTATCAAAAAGAATTTTTTGAAACCTTTACTTTCTCTTAGTATCGATTCTAAGACAAAAGAACAGCAAGGGCTAGGCACACGAGGTTAAGTGACTTGGCCAAGGTCACAAGCAAGGAAATATTTGAGACCAGATTTGAACCTGGGTCCTCCCAACTCTGGACCTGGTTCTCTATCCACTGTGCAACTTAGCCGGTCCTCAAAGAGTCTTTAAACCCCTAATATATTCCAGGCTCTAGACTAAGGTTCAAAGGAGAGAAAGATAAAAGAGAAAGGAGGCCTGCCCTCAAGGAGCCTCCAGTCTAGACAGAGAAGAGAGCCTCTCCATGTAGAGGTTAGATCCAAAATAGACAGAAGGTAATCTGTGAGAAAGGCACTAGCAGCTGCCTGGAGACAGGGTGACCAAGCAAGGTTTGCTTGTTGAAGAGGGTACTTGATCGGAATCTGGAGGAAAAATAGGGAGTCTGGGGAGGTGAGGAAGGAGAGCATCCCAGGCAATGAGGGATGGGTCAGCAAGCAATCTAGTACACACCAATTGGAGTCAAAACCCACTCGTGAATGTAAAGGCATTATAGAAAGTGCTAAGACTTTTCCCCATTTTCTAGATGGGGAAATCCAAGACCCAAGGCCACATACCTACCAATCGTGGCTGAGGTAGGATTCAAACCCATGTCCTCAGACTCTGAATCCAAAATCCTGCTAATGTAGCACATTCTGTGTGCCTGAAAAGCTTGACTTTAAAGATTATGCTCAAACCACTCTGAAAGGCACAATTCTGGGCAAGATAGGCAGAACTGAACTGTTTGTGGGAGAAATCTATCTCTTTGTCTGAGGGAGCCCTCCTTGGCTGGCAGTCATGCAATTTCCCTCCTGTGCCAGGACCCTCCTCCTCTCCCTCACCCATGGAGATGGGAGCCCTGCCAACAGTACTGACCCAGAAATGCTCCCATCCCCACTGTATGTTGGAGGCTCCAGGTCATGGCCAGCTTAAGGGCAAGTCTCCTGGGAGGTTTCTTGGGCAGGAGCCCACGACCAGGTTCTTTTCCTCCATGTTGCCTTCTAAGAATCATTGACAATCAGAATCAGAAGGAACTCTAAGGATATATAGTCTCATTTGTACCCGAGCAGAAATCCCTTCCTAAACATCCTAAAGACTGCCGTTAAACACTCTGGGCCTCAGTTTTCTCATCTCTTAAATGGGCTACCCACTTCAGTGGGGCTTGGGGAGGAAAAGATTTTTCAGAGCTCAAAGTACTATAGAAATGTGAATTATTAGTATTATTAAGTTGTAGGCCTAGATGGCAGGCAGGGGCAGACTGGACTGGATATTATCTAAGGTCCTACTAAAGTGGGAAGAGAATCTCAGAGCTGGAATTCACCTT
This sequence comes from Monodelphis domestica, assembly GCF_027887165.1. NCBI lineage: Eukaryota > Metazoa > Chordata > Mammalia > Didelphimorphia > Didelphidae > Monodelphis > Monodelphis domestica. The sequence continues at coordinate 392,575,959 of NC_077230.1, forward strand.
AGGAAGCATTGAGTTCAATTTACATCTGCACAGGGAACCACTTGACTAGGATGTAATAAAAGAATGACCCAGTCTGAGCACACAGTAGGGAATTTAGTAAATGCTAATTGTTTGATAGGCTCCATGGATGAGGAGCTCACTACCTCCCCAGGCAGTTCATTCCACTTTTCGACAGCTGTAAATGGGCAGCTAAGTGACATAGTGGATAGAGTGTTGGCTCTAGACTCAGGAAGATTTGCTTAAGTTCAAATCTGGCCTCAGCTGTGTGCCTTAGGGCAAGTCACTTGGCCCTATTAGCCTCAGCTTCCTCATCTGTCAAATGAGATGGAGAAAGAAATGGCAAGCCACGCCAGGGTCTTTGCCAAGAAAACCCCAAAAGGAATCATAAAAAGTGAGACATGACTGAAAATAACTAAATGATGACAACAGAGAATTTTTTCTTATCAAGCCAAGATTTGCCTCAATTTCTTCCCACTACTCCTTAGTTTTGATCACCAGGGCCAAGCAGAATAGAGTCAATCCCCTCTTTCACTTTTGCCCTTTTTCACTATTTTTTCACTATTGCCCTTTAAATACTAGAAGATAACTATGCTGTTCTCTACGTACCCCAACTTTTCTCCAGGTGAAACACCCCCAGTTCCATCTCCGGTCCAGTGAAAAATATATGGAAAATGCTTTACCAACCTTCAGGCACCATATAAACATCAGCTAGGAGGAGGAGGGACATTGAATAGTCTGACATTGAGTGTAGGGGAAATGAGGTCTGGTGAGAACCTCAAAATCCTGGACCCGAGTTCAAGTTATGATTCTGAAATTAGTTGGGTGACCTTAGAGGAGTCAATAATATTAGTTACTTCGCAGAATAAAAACAACTGCTTGATCACATGGTTCAATGGGGATATGATTGGGGATTTAGACTCTAAACGATCACCCTGATGCAAATATTAATAATATGGAAATAGGTCTTGATCAATGACACATGTAAAACCCAGTGGAATTGCTCGTTGGCTATGGGGCAGGGTGTAGGAGAAGGGGAGGGAAAGAATACAATTCATGTAACCATGGAAAAATTTTATTAATTAAATAAAAAATGAAAAAACAACAAAATAAAAAATAATAATATTAGTTATTTGATCCTCTCTAGTGTCTTATAGGGAATTCCCACTCCCATGGATTCCCACCTTGGCATAATCTATTTAGTCAATCAACAGACATTTATTAAATACCTATTATGTGCCCAGTGCTGGAAATTCAAAGACTTGATTTCCTCATCTGTAAAATGGAAATAAAAATGGGTGTATTCTCTGTATCCCAGGGCTATTATGAGGAAAGGGTTTAGGTCATGGAGGATCCTCAGATCAAATCAAAGCTTCCTCAGAAAACCCCAACAAAGCCCCTCCCAGCCCTAGCTTGGGCAAGAGAGCAGGCAAGGGGAAGAGAAAGTGGAAACTATTCAGGTGAGATGCAGCTCCTTCCCCTCCTAATCCCAGTAGAGACAGTGAGGGCCACCCCCCTCCCCACTCCCAGGTCTCCTGGCCTGTCTATTCAGGACAGGTGCAGAGCAATAAGTGCAGTGGCTGTGGTTTCTCCCCAGAGATCTCCCTGGATGTGGATGCAGACCGAGATGGAGTCGTGGAAAAGAATAATCCTAAAAAGGTAAGTAATTCCCATCTCAAACCACAGTACGTTTTACCTCATTTGCTCTTTAAGAATCTGTGTTCCAAAAAAAAGAATCTGTGTTCCAACCCTCAAACCCAATCCCATAAGACTATCGTGGGTTAACCTTTACTTAGGTACATAATTCCCAGCACAGCAAAACCGCAGCTACAGGCCAAGCCCAAAACTTTCTCATGAAGCCAGCACACAAATCAATCATAGAGGCCCATACAATATGTACAGGTACAGTACAGGTGCACTAAGCTTCAATATGCCTCAGTGACTCAATTACACAAATGAGGAACTCAAACTCCCTAGTAAGCCACCTGTGATGAAATCATTTATCTTGTATTCTGTCTGTAATCACAATACAAAAATATAGAATGTTAATCAAGTGATTTGTTAAAAGTTAATGGATCACTTTTCCAATTATCTCTCTTAGAACATGTATATTGGGTAATGTATCTGTGTACCAAGAAAATGGGTATAAAAATAAAAATCAAGCCTGGGAATGTGGGAGCAGCTCTCAGGTGCAAAGCAGTCCCATGGCCGTAATGATTTAAAAAAAAGAAGAATCTGTTCCATGAATCATGTAACCATGGAAAAATATCCTAAATCAATTAAGTAAATAAAATTTTTCAAATTAAAAAAAAAGAATCTATGTTCCAGGGGGCAGCTGGGTAGCTCAGATGATAGAGAGCTAGGCCCAGAGATGGGAGGTCCTGGGTTCAAATCTAGCCTCAGACACTTCCTAGCTATGTGACCCTGGGTAAGTCATTTGACCCCCTTTGCCTACCCTTTACTGCTCTTCTGTCTTAGAATCAATACATACAGAAGGTAAGGGTTTAAAAAAGAAAAAGAATCTATGTTGCATTTTGCTCCCTATATGTTTTAGTTCTTTAAGCTCCTCCCTTCCCCTTTTATAAAATGAGCAATGTACTGTTACACTGATTTAACTCCAGCCTTTCACTTTGGGGGGAACAAAACCTTGGCTCAGATCTTAATTCAGGCCAAGGTGGGTCTGATGTGTCTCTGTCATGTATGATTGGCAAGGGCAGGGGTGTGGGTCACCAAGGCTTTCTCCAGTGTGTGCTGGGCAGCCATTTCTACCTAATTGTGAGTAAACAACATACCGTTAACCTGATTTTGTTGTTCCGAGCAGAATCGATATGCCTTTTTATCTTGTGACTGAACATCCTGTGATATTGTGGTGCATGAGACTATTACACTGGCTTTAATAGTGTTGTGACTTCATCTGTTGTTCCTCTTCATTAATGTGGTGATTCCTTTAGCCATGATTTGATGGTATCACGTGAATGACTGCAGAGTGAGAACTGTCTAGATTATCTGGACAGACAGTGAAGGAAAATGCTATCCATAAAAAAGCAAGACAAGTTCAAAAATAGTCATTAACGGATATAGACGCAAGCTTTCACAAGTTGGCATTTTCAGCAGATAACTGTGGGATTTTAGCAGCTGTGAGATCAACAAAGTTCATTTAAATTTGCTCTTTCCCTCTTGTCCTCGCAACATTGTTTTTGACTCTTGCTGGATTGATGCCGGGGTGTTTTGTTCCTTCCATATTTACAAATGAAACACTTTTTTGTGTGTTTCTAAATTTTAAGATCTGCTTGGTTGGTAATCAAGTGGTTGGAATGCTGTTTTGACTTTTATTTTAAGCATGTTGTTGACTAAAGGCTTCATTGAAGAAACATTCTACCAATGAGGTCAGTTTGATTCTGGAATCTGTAAGTAATGTGGCACCTGATCCTTTTTGGTGCTTGATATTTTTGAGGACCAATAATTCAAGTGGATTTTGTTCTTGAACAGTGTCCCAAGAGATGACATTTGTTGGCCTGAGGTCTCATTTTTTTTTAATATACTGAAGATCCCTTTCTAACTAGTTGAAAAATGCACAGAGAAGCATGAAAACATAAACCTCTGAAAGAAAGCCAGAGAATGGATATTAATCTAAATTAATCTAGTATGATCAGAAGAGGGGAAGTTTGGTGTCATAATTTTTCTCTTCATGGTGTTGGGCTTTAATCAGTTAAAATTTATTTTCAAAACCTGTGCCACAAAACTTAATGTTTCAATAGAAGTTTGCTTAATTTAAAAAAAAAAAAAGAAGAATCTATGTTCCTTGAGAACATAGCTGGCTTCATCCCCCAGGCAACTGGTGATTAGCAGGTCCCTTCACATCAAGGGCTGGACTGAATTACTACTTGTAAGTCACTTCACCTGTTTGCCTCGGTTTCCTCATCTGTAAAATGGAGACATTAATGAAACTTACCTCCCAGAGCTGTTGTGAGGATCAAATGAGATAATACTATATTTGTCAAATTCTTTGAACAGGGCCTAGCACAGAGTAGGTGCTTAATAAATAGTTGTTTCCCTTTACTTCCCTGAATAAGCCCAGTGGGCAGAGCCTTGGTCTAAGTATTTATGGGGAAACAGGGTTCTTGCCTTTACAGTATTCCTAGTCTGGGGTGGAGGGAAGACCTAGTTCCTTACTTCAAGAAGCTTCTAAACTGAAGGAGAAGAAATGAATCCATGAATGAATGAATGAATTTTCAAAAACCAAGTATTTATACTAACTCTTCCAGGCACTGTCCTTAGTGCTAAGCTACAAATAGAAAGAAAAAAAAAATTAGAGTCTCTGCCCTCAAAGAGTATATATTCTAAAAAGGACAAAGGAAGTAGCATCTAGAGTGTCTTACAAACCTTAAAGTACTACATAAATTCCAGCAATTATTTCTATTTCTAGATGGTACTTCTGAATGAGAAGGGGAAGAGTTGCCCAATGAATGGGAAGGCCTGGGATGAAGATAGCCAGAGAGCAGAACGATGGGTCTGGGTCAGGACAGATAGGGAAATGCTCACCAATGAGGAGCCCTGAACCCCAGAGTGGGTGCTAGAGAACTGGGCCAGAGGCATAGGCTAGATGGAAAGAGTAGACTAAAGAAAATCAGTCCCCACGTTCATCCCTCTCTTCATGGAGCTCCCATTTTACAGAGGCAGAAACCAGGCTCAGAGGATAGAAGTAATAGACCCAAGGTAAATCAGTATTAGTATTAAAACTAGGATTAGATTTCAGATCTCCAAAAGGCCAGATCCAGTGTTCTCCCAGGACCCTCTCTCTTTCTTCCCTCCCCACCTCTATACACCAAGGAGTGAAGAGATCACAAGACTGTTAGGAATGAAAGAAAGCCCAGCCTCCAAGGACAGTGTTGCCCTTTCCAATTTAGCACCCAATAAATCGTGCCTCCCAGAGTCAGCCAAAATAGAAACCTGCCCTGTAAAAAGCCTTATTGTCTAGGTCTTGAGCCAGAACACATTAAAAGAAAGCCTGTCTCTCTAACCCTAAAGCACGATGGATTGCTGAATGGGGAGTGGGAGGCAGGAGCCTGTGGCCAAGTCTTTCATGGATGTGCTATGTGACCTTGGGCATATCACGCCCCCTCTCCAGGACGCCATTTCTCCATATAGACAAATGGTTAATGAACTTTCTTATCTCGTAATCTCCCCCTGACAGCTTCTGTGCCTTCTGAGCTCCCAATAAAAGAAAGCCAGCTGATAGTCCTGCCTTCCGGAGGCAGGGGTGGGGGGACATCTGTGCTAGATCAGGCAGAGCCATTCTCCAGGGGCCTGATCCCTACTGCAAAATTGCTGAGAACTCACACCCCTAAAAGGACCTCCTTGCTAGGCAAGGGACCAGAGGTTCCTCTGACTTCTAGACCTAAATTCAAAATCCCACCTCTCTCACTTGTTACTTATACATAGTTATATGCATATGCATACATACTTATACTTAGGCTCTCTGGGTTCCAGTTTTATCCTCTATAAAATGAGAGGATTAGAATACTCTACTGGGGGCAGCTGGGTGGCTCAGTAGATTGAGAGCTAGACCTAGAGATGAGTGGTCTTTGTTTCAAACATGCCTTCAGACATTTTCTAGCTGTGTGACCCTGGGCAAGCTACTTAACCCCCCTTGCCTAGCCCTTACCATTCTTTTGCCTTAGAACCAATACACAATATTGATTCTAAGAAGGAAAGTAAGGGATTTTAAAAATATAAAAAGTAATAAGAGAGAAAGCTTGAATAGGCAGTTTTCAGAGGAAGAAATCAAAATTATCAATAATCACATGAACGTGTTCTAAATCCCTCCTGATTAGAGAAATACAAATCAAAACAACTCTGAGGTACCACCTCACACCTAGTAGATTGGCCAATATGACAATTTTAAGGAAATAATAAATGTTGAAGGGGATGTGACAAAATTGAGACACTAATGCATTGCTGGTGGAGTTGTGAATTGATCCAACCATTCTGGAAGGCAATTTGGAACTATGCCCAAAGGGCTTTAAAAGATTGCATACCTTTTGATCCAGCCATAACACTGCTGGATTTATAACCCAAAGAGACAATAAAAAAGAGTTGTAAAAAATATTCATAACCACACTCTTTGTGGTGACAAAAATTGAAAATGAGGGGGTACCCATCTATTAGGGAATGGCTGAACAAATTGTGGTATCTGATGGTGATGGAATACTACTGTGCTATAAGAAATGATGGACTGCTTGATTTCTATAAGAACTGGAAAGACTTCCATGAACTGACACAGAGTGAGATGAGCAGAACCAAGAGAACATTGTACACAAAGACTGAAACACTGGAATGATCAAATGTAATCAACTTTGCTACTAGTAGTGTTATTATTAAAATTAATATATCTACCAGTTATTATTTTTCATAAAATTTATTAATAGAAAAGGTAGATGAGCACAGAGTTAAATCTCATCATTACTCTAAGTTCTCTGACCATGTGTTGCCTAGCCTGCAAGAATCTTCCTCTCCCTCAGAGTTTGTCCCAAAAAGTCCAGGTATGCTCCACCTACTTTCTTATATTGACGTACAGGATGTTCACAGATGTAACTCTAGTATGTAAAGAATGTTGACGGACAGGTCAGCAACCCAGGAAGGGGAGGGGATGAACTTCCCTCAGTACAGTAGCAATGCAATGATCCAGGACAATTCTGAGGGACTTATGAGAAAGAACGCTATCCACGTCCAGAGGAAGAACTGTGGGAGCGGAAACACAGAAGAAAAACATGTGATTGATCACTTGTTTATATGGGTATATGATGTGGGGGTTTGGTTTAAAGGATTGCTCTATTACAAAAATGAATAATATGGAAATAGAATTTGAGTTGTAATACATGTATAATTAAGGGGAATTGCTTGTCAGCTCTTGGAAGAGGGGAGGGAGAGAACATGAATCATGTAACCATGGAAAAATTTTTTTAACTTTTTTAATTTAAAAGAGAAAGTTTGTGGTATTGTGAAAAGAATAGTAGATAGACAGAAGACCTAAATTCAAATATCAGCCATGCTATCAGCTGGTTGTGGATGTTGGCCAAGTCATTTAACATCTCTGAAACTCTTTTCTTACCTGCAAAATGAAGGGGTTGAGTTGAAAGAATTCTCAAGTCGCTGCTAAATCTGACATTCTGTGACTATGTAGCTTCTAATTATAGTTGACAGTCTATGAAGGTTTTTCACATGTACAAGCCTTACAATATCTCTGTCAGGTAAAGTGTATGTTAAAATCCTCATTTTGAGAGATGGCAAAAATAAGTCACAAAATAAATTATTTTCCCAAAGTCATGGGGTACACAACAGAGCCAGGACTTGAACATAGGCCATCGAATATATCTGGGGCAGGGGGGAGTACAAAACATAGAACAGAACAGGGTAGATGATGACCTCATGGGACTGAATACAAAATGATTGGTTACAGAGCTGAGGCATAGGGAACAACATGATTGGTTAGAAGTTTGGTCACGGGGAGCTAGCAATGACCCCCTTCTTCTCTCATAAGACTAAGAAGAGCTCCTTGTTGGAGTCTGTTTGAGAGATAGCAGCCCAGACTGTTGGACAGCAAAATAGACACTCTTGAAGGATAGTTCAATGGTGTGAAGATATCAGGTCTAACTCCCTGTCTTTTACACATACTCCCCAAGCTTGGCAAAATTCTCTTTGAGACAAGAATAGATCAGTGACTAAAAGGAGAGCTTTTAGGTTTCTAAATCTAACCCATTACAGACCAGCTGAATTCTGACCTAAATTCAAAGACAAAGAACTGTGTCTTAAGCAGTTACAGGACAAAATCAATTTCTCGTAAAACAAAATCAATAAATAAATGATTCAAGATCAGTCTTAATCTTCTCACTTCCCTCTCATCCTCCCCTCCTCCCCAATGGGTTCACCCAGACTAGAGACTACTCCCTTCTCTTTTTCCTCTTAAAAAATCCTTCATATTCTTCAAAGCTCAGCTCCAACACCACCTCCTACTTGAGGCTTCTCCTAAACCCCCAGCTACTAATGCCTCCAAAAAACCTTACATACTAGTTATCTTATGCATACTTAAATGTTCCAATAGAATGTAAGGTTCCCAAGGACAAGAACTGTTTCAGTTTGTCTTTGTATCCCTACTGCCTAACACAGTGACATGTACATTGTAGGAACTTTATATTCTTGATTGAATAATTAGTGTGTTATTAGTTTCATTTTATAGATGGAGAAACTGGGGCCCAGAGTTCGGGTCACACAGCTAGTGTCAGTCAGGATTTGATCTCAAGTCTCCTGATTCATTCACCACACTGCATCTAGGATACCCTTAATCTCTAGTTTAGTCTGTGCTGTCTTTCCACACAAAGGGTGTTCAGAATAGATCTGGAATTGATCACTGATTCTAGGTTTGCCCTTCTTACTCTAACCAACCAGTAACTGTTCTCTGGGCCTTGGGGCCAATGCCCCGAATGCCTACAGAGATGACCCCTCTCAAAAGGAGCATGTGTTATGGAGATAATCCCAGACTGAAGGTCAGAGAACTTGAGTTCAAATCAAGTCTCTCTTGCTTACTACATGATCATGTTTTCTGTTCTGTGCCTCAGTTTCCTCTGCTATAAAATTAAGGAATTGATCTAGATGACTCTAAGGTCCTTCCAGCTTTAAATTCTATGAAATCTCCCTGTTCATCACAAGACATGCCTTGGGGTAATACAGAGATAGGAGACTTAGCTACGGGGCAAGAGGAACAAGGCTTGCTCCTCACATATTGGCCTGGCTTCCTTTGTCAACAGGCATGCTGGACCTGGGGCCCTGAAGGCCAGGGAGCCATCCTACTGGTGAACTGCGACAGGGAGATCCCCTGGTTGCCCAAGGAAGATTGCTCTGATGAAAAGATCTACACCAAAGAAGGTATCCGAAATGGCTCCAAGATGTCCATTGGGTGGGTGAGCAAGATGTTCCCTGGGATAAGAGGAAGGAAAGAGAGCATCTTAAATTTTTTCCTTTCTCTTGGGAGCCAAAAGAGATCAGAGGGGCAGCTTGAGATAGCTGTGCCCAGTTATCCTAATCTGAACAGTGACAGCATCAGCCTCCAGACTGTAACTCCTGAAGAATGAGAGAGTGGAGGGCAAATGGCCAGGGAACTCTGACCGCATCCCCTCTGTCCTCCGTATCTCCCCACAGACCTGAAGGACATGTCTCGGATGATCCTGAGGACCCGCGGCCCCAATCAGCTCCCAGCCGGCTATGAGATGGTTCTCTACATTTCCATCAGCGACTCTGACAAAGTGGGCGTGTTCTATGTCGACAGTGAGTGTGACCCCAGCATCCCAGTCCCATGCTCACAATCCCATATGCCTGTACTGGCAGCCGCACAAGTCACCAACTTACATTTATTGAGCCACTCCTGTACTGACCATGTGCCCTGACTTCAGGGAGCTCAATCTGTCAGAGCTAGAGAAATTCAATTTACTTGTGCAAAAAAGGCTAAAGAAGAAATAGGGGGCAGTCTATAAACAAGGGCTGATTCATTAGTGAGGTCTCATAAAATGTCAGAGCTGGGAGAGACCTTAGAACCCAGAATGTCAGAGCTGGGAGAGACCTTAGAACAGAGAATGTCAGAGCTGGGAGAGACCTTAGAACAGAGAATGTCAGAGCTGGGAGAGACCTTAGAACAGAGAATGTCAGAACAGGGAGAGACCTTAGAACAGAGAATGTCAGAGCTGGGAGGGAGCTTAGAACAGAGAATGTCAGAGCTGGGAGAGACCTTAGAACAGAGAATGTCAGAGCTGGGAAAGAGCTTAGAGCAGAGAATGTCAGAGCTGGGAGAGACCTTAGAACAGAGAATGTCAGAGCTGGAAGGAACCTTAGAACAGAGAATGTCAAAACTGGGAGAGAGCTTAGGACAGAGAATGTCAGAGCTGGGAGGGAGCTTAGAACAGAGAATGTCAGAGCTGGGAGGGAGCTTAGAACAGAGAATGTCAGAGCTGGGAGAGACCTTAGAACACAGAATGTCAGAGCTGGGAGAGAGCTTAGAACAGAGAATGTCAGAGCTGGGAGAGACCTTAGAACACAGAATGTCAGAGCTGGGAGAGAGCTTAGAACAGAGAATGTCAGAGCTGGGAGAGACCTTAGAACAGAGAATGTCAGAGCTGAGAGAGACCTTAGAACAGAGAATGTCAGAGCTGGGAGGGAGCTTAGAACAGAGAATGTCAGAGCTGGGAGAGACCTTAGAACAGAGAATGTCAGAGCTGAGAGAGACCTTAGAACACAGAATGTCAGAGCTGGGAGGGAGCTTAGAACAGAGAATGTCAGAGCTGGGAGAGACCTTAGAACACAGAATGTCAGAGCTGGGAGAGAGCTTAGAACAGAGAATGTCAGAGCTGGGAGAGACCTTAGAACAGAGAATGTCAGAGCTGAGAGAGACCTTAGAACAGAGAATGTCAGAGCTGGGAGAGACCTTAGAACAGAGAATGTCAGAGCTGGGAGAGCCCTTAGAACAGAGAATGTCAGAGCTGGGAGAGAGCTTAGGACAGAGAATGTCAGAGCTGGGAGGGAGCTTAGAACAGAGAATGTCAGAGCTGGGAGGGAGCTTAGAACAGAGAATGTCAGAGCTGGGAGAGACCTTAGAACACAGAATGTCAGAGCTGGGAGAGAGCTTAGAACAGAGAATGTCAGAGCTGGGAGAGACCTTAGAACACAGAATGTCAGAGCTGGGAGAGAGCTTAGAACAGAGAATGTCAGAGCTGGGAGAGACCTTAGAACAGAGAATGTCAGAGCTGAGAGAGACCTTAGAACAGAGAATGTCAGAGCTGGGAGGGAGCTTAGAACAGAGAATGTCAGAGCTGGGAGAGACCTTAGAACAGAGAATGTCAGAGCTGAGAGAGACCTTAGAACACAGAATGTCAGAGCTGGGAGGGAGCTTAGAACAGAGAATGTCAGAGCTGGGAGAGACCTTAGAACACAGAATGTCAGAGCTGGGAGAGAGCTTAGAACAGAGAATGTCAGAGCTGGGAGAGACCTTAGAACAGAGAATGTCAGAGCTGAGAGAGACCTTAGAACAGAGAATGTCAGAGCTGGGAGAGACCTTAGAACAGAGAATGTCAGAGCTGGGAGAGCCCTTAGAACAGAGAATGTCAGAGCTGGGAGAGAGCTTAGAACACAGAATGTCAGAGCTGGGAGAGACCTTAGAACAGAGAATGTCAGAGCTGGGACAGAAATTAGAACCCAGAATGTCAGAGCTGGGAAGACTTAAAATATAGAAAAAGAGTGGTAGGAGGGACCTTAGAACCCGGAGCTGGGAGGGAGCTTAGACAGAGAGTGTAAGATCTGGGAGACTCCTTAGAACTCAGAAAGTCAGAGCTGGGGAAGGTCTTTGAATAGGGAGCTAGAAATCTGCCTCTGATGTGACCTTGTACAAGTCAGTGTTTCCTTTGAAGGAGATGACCACTTACAAAGACTTCCATTATACACAATTGCCATAATTGTATATATATGGTATATTATATATACCATATGTATATAATAATGGTATAGAAAGACTGAGCTTGGGGGGAAAGACAGTCTCTGCCACCCCCAGCATGAGACTGGTACTTGTCAAAGGAGCAGCAAAGCTAGAAAGGCCTAATGGAGGGCAGGTGGTATAGTTGCTATATAGCATTAGTCCTGAAGTCAGAAAGGCTTGAGTTCAAATTGAGCCTCTGACAATGTGTGACCCAGAGCAAGTCATGTAACCTCAATCTACCTCAGTTCCCTCATTCAAAATGAGGATAATAATAGCACTCAGTAGCATAGCTGTGGAAGGATCAAATGAGATGCTCCTGCTAAAGAGCTTAGCATGCATGGAAGGAGCTTAATAAACACTTGTTTTCTTCCTTCCTTTCACGGAAAAGCCCCCCTCTTCTGGAAAGTTCCACTAATTGTCTAAAAGCAAATCCCAAGAATATTCTGAGAACCTTCCAAGAACCAGAGGCACCAGCCTTGGGATCACAGACAAATCCTTCCCAAGCCCTCCTCCCAGGGCTCAGTTTCCGTCTTTGAAAATAAGGGAGGGTTAGACTGCACACTTTCTGAGGTCATGTCCAGCTCAGACATTCTGACAGTCCAGGCTTATGCCACAGGAGCCCCAAGGACTATGTGAGGGGCGTGAGTATATGGAAGGCAATGCCAGGTGCCTGTCACTCTCCTGATCCACCCTCAGCTCCAGCCAGTTCCCAGGGTGCTGACCCCAGAGGGTGTTGGAATTCCTCTAGGTGCCAGGCTGACACTACTTTCTACCCTGGGCTGGACATGTTGATGTTTATCCCATTCTGGGCCAGGTTGCCATGAGGATTGGGCAATTTTTGGTACAACCAAGGGTATGCCATTAGGCCATGGGCTCAAATGCCCCCTGCTGCATAGAGAGTTGGCAGTAGGGTAACACCAACCCGATTCCCTGAACTCTATGGCCTTACTTCTTAGGGGTGGGATTTCCTAGCATTTCAAGGTTTGGCCTAATCGAGGCAGAGTGGTTTAGTGGAAGAGTCATTAATGGACTTAGAATCAAGAAGATTGTAGGGGTGAGGGGTGGTACTACTACATAGCTCAGTAGATTGAGAGCCACGCCTGGAGACAGAGGTCCTGAATTCAAATCTGGCCTCAGATACTTCCTAGCTGAATGACCCCAGAAAAGTCACTTAATCCCAATTGCCCAGCCCTTACCACTCTTCTGCGTTGGAACCAGTAACTTAATATAGATTCAAAGACCAAAGGTAAGTGCTATTTTAAAAAAAATAGAAGAAAGATCTGGGTTCAAATCTTGCCTCTGACAATTATGATTATGATTGACCCTGCATAAATCATTTAACCTCTCTTCTTCAGTTTCTTCATCTGTAAAATAAGGGGATGGACTCCATGGCCTCCAAAGTCCTTGCAGCTCTAAATCTGTGACATTATACATCTATTCTGTATCTATCTTGGTAGGTCCCTAGTTTTTGGTGTGCAGTCTCCTCCATTGGAATGTGAACTCCTTCTATACAACCCAGGTTACCTCATCCCAGATCACCACCCTATAGAAGACTGCCCCTTTCTCCACCCAGGTGGAGACCCCTAACCATCTGCAGGTTTCGGGTTCCTCCCTTGCTCTCCCCCCACCCCACTCCTCTCCTACAATAAAGCCTTACTATATTTCTCAAAAAAAAAAGTGAACTCCTTGGAGGCAGGAATCATGTTCTTACCTTTCTTTCTACCTCCAGCACTTAGCAGAGTACCTGGCACAAAGGAAGTGTCATATAAGTGTTGGCTATTATCATCATCATCATCATCATCACCATCATCGTTGTCATCATCGTGGGAAGCACCAGGGACACATGAAATTATCTAAAGTTTTTCTTTTAGAGTCATACTGTTACTTCGTTGGCCTAAGGAGCTCCCCAGGAGGGCAGCCCCCCATCAGTATAATAATATCTCCTGTAAGCTTGATTCAGTGCTGTTGGACACTTTGAGGAGACACTCCTGAGCTAGTGTGAGACAGGAAGGTCCCAACCCTTAAAGAGATGCTAATTTATCTCATTCAGATTCATCAGAAAGCATAGAGCTATGAGACTGACTGGGTGCCAGGCAAAGATTCTAGACTATAGATGTGATGAGATTCCTTTTTTTTTAAACACTGACCTTCTGTCTTAGAATCAATACTGTGTGTTGGTTCTGTTATAGAAGAGTGGTCAGGGCTAGGCAATGGGGGTTAAGTGACTTGCCCAAGGTCTCACAGCTAGGAAGTGCCTGAGGCCAAATTTGAACCTGGGATCTCCCATCTGTAGCCACTCAGCTGCCCCCAATGAGATTTCTTAAACAAGAGGGGAAAAGAATGAGTACTAGTGTGGTCAAGGAAGACCCAAATCAAGAGCTGATGTTTGCAGAATTTACCCCTCCAGGCTGCTTAGCATTCACCCAGAATTGGAAGGCTTAACATCCAATAGAAAGAGCAATGGCTTTGGAGTCTGAAGAGCTGGCTCCAGGATCTGCCCTCTTGCTGGTACCTGTGCTGAAAGTCATTCCCAGCTGAAAAATGAGAGGGTTGATTCAGTAATCTCCAAGCTGCCGCCCATCCCTCCATGCTGTGATCCTGGAACCAGAGCTGACTGATGAAGAACAAAGCCAGCACCACTGGCTTCAAGCCAGAGGCCCCATGACATTGGGCAGCTCAACAGAAGAGCATTCATTGTTGGTCTCTGTCGGGAGAAAGAGAGCGAGTGGCGAAGATGTGGGAAGGTTCTGGAGGAGAGGCAGAGACTGATCTCCTTTGGACAATGCCAAGATTGTCCCCATCAGTGAATGGCTGCCTGGATGGTGGCCAAGGACCCTGAAAGAGAAACAACAGTAAGATTCAGAGGCTCAGGTTCTGTCCCCCAGCATGGAGTTCTGTTGCCTGCCACATGAGAGGGAGCAAAGTCCACAGAGAGACTGAAACTCAATGTCTGTGGCCCTGCCTTCCCTACCCAGCCCAATGCCTGGCTTTCTTCTCTAGGCATCCTTGGCCTCTCCCAGGAAAAGCAGAGTCATTCAGCTGGGGATCTGGTGTCTACAGTGGGCATGACTCGGCTTTCTCTCTCCCCCACCCTCTGACCTTTGGAGTTGGATAGGCCCCCAGAGTATCACTAGAAATGTTGCTGAGAGCATGGGTAGCAAGCCTGGCACCACCATTGTGCCCATGGTCAGATTGGTAATTGCCTGGATTAGCCTGGCCTTAGCAACTTTCCGGTGAAATAATTCAGTTGGCAGCCAAGGTGGAAAGGACAATGGAACGTAGAAATCTGGAACCCGGATTGTCACAACTGGGAGCAGCCTTAGAGCATCATCAGGCATCAGAGCAGGAAGAGGCATTAGGCCTTGAAATGTTAAAACAGAGACTCAGCAAGTCCGGAATGCTCTGTGTTCTTACCTCCTCCTAGGACTCCTGGCTCCCATAAAGTTTCACCTCAGGTGACATCTCCTACCAGAAACCTTTCCTGATTCTCTCATGTCATGGGATTCTGAGCTCATAGATGTCCAGCTGGAAGGGACCCTAGAGGTCATTGAGTCCAGGCCCTTCATTTTAGTTCATTTAAAACCTTACTTGTGTCTTAGTATCAGTTCTAAGACAGGAATGGGGCAAGGGCTAAGCAATTGGGGTTAAGTGACTTGCTCTGGATCACGCAGCTAGGAAGTGTCTGAAGCCAGCCTTGAATCCAAGCCCTCCTGACACACTGTTCACTGCCCCAAGCACAATTCTTTTCCATTCATTTCAGGCAGTTGGTAACTAGGTTCCTCAACTACAAAATGGGGGAAATAATAGTACCTACCTCCCAGAACTATTGTGAGAATCATATGAGATGATATTTGTAAAAGTGCCCATCACAATGCCTGGCACATAATAAATATTTATTTCACTTCATTTTTTTTCAAATGGAGAAAATGAGGCACAAAGAGGTTAAGTGATTTGTTCAGGGTCACAGGTTTTAAGTGTCTTAGGCAGAATTTGAACTCGGCTCCAAGTCCATTGGCTCTATTCACTACTAATCAACTAACTGCCCTAGTTGTTGGCAGTGCCGCGTACTCCACCTCCAATCACGGTGCATTTGTGTTGTATATTTCCTATATTTACCTGGCTGTACACATGATGTATCCCCCAACAGAATGTAAGCTCCTAGAAGTCAGGCACTGTCTCATTTTGGTGTCAGTATCTCTAGTGCCCAGCACCGTAGCTGGCACATTTTTTAACTAGACCAATGGACCATATTCATAAAGATGTGAAAGAATAAATATACATTCACAAAGAGAAGTAGATAGGTAGGTAGAAAGAGGGGCGGATTGATAGGTAGAGAGAGAAAGAGTGAGAGAGAGGAATCAGTAGAAAATGGTAGGTAAGTAGGTAGGTATATGGATAGATAGAAGGATGGATGGATGAATAGATAGACAGACACACAAAGAGATATATAGAAACAGATAGACGGGGAGAGAGAGAGAGAGAGAGAGAGAGAGAGAGAGAGAGAGAGAGAGAGAGAGAGAGAGAGAGAGAGAGAGAGAGAGAGAGAGAGAAAGAGAAAGAAAGAGAGAGTCATCAGGGTAAAAACCTCCAAGTAAGGACACTTTCTCTACCAATATTCATTGCTACTTCTTTTGCAACTAAGGATTATTTAGAAGTTTGTATAGAGCACATAGTAGGAGCTTAATGAATGCTTGCTAAATGATTGATTTAAAAGGCTTTATTGTGGTATATGTCAGAGCTGAGATACCTTCAAGGCAGTACAATATAGTGAAAAGAACACAGGATTTAGAATCGGGGGACTTGAGTTTAAACCGTAGCTCTCCTGTTTACTGGCTCTGTAGTCTTAGACAAATTCCCTTCCTTTCTCCCTTTAGATAAATAAATCTTTTATTATTTAGAGAGAAAGATAGATAGATAGATAGATAGATAGATAGATAGATAGATAGATAGATAGATAGATAGATAGATAGTTTGAACCCTTCTCTTAACCCACCCTATAACACTTTGTAGTCTTAGACAAATTACATCACCTCTCTGGGGCTCCAGTTCCTCCTCTGCAAAACAAGAAATTGAAATAATGTCAAAAGCCCCTCCCACCTCCAAACCCCCAACCCCTTCATTCACCAAGAAGGAAATAGGTTCACAAAGGTATGGTGACTTGCCCAGGGTCAAACAGCTGATTGAAGACAGGGCTGGCGCTTGAAGTCTTGTACCAAGAGGTATCTCACATTGACAAAAATGCTTTGCATTTCTCAACTATAGGGCAAGCCCCTTTTCTCTTCCTTCTTCTTCCTCCTTCTGTCCTCAGATATTCCAGTAACATTTAAGAATTCTCATCTCACCTTTGTTTGAATTTCTCTGGATATTTTTCTTGCTAACAGTCAATGTCCCTTCCAGACCCGTTCTTCGGCCAGCGTTACATGCACATCCTCGGCCGGCGGAAGCTGTTCCATGTGGTAAAGTATACAGGTGGCAAAGCCGAGCTGGAATTCTTCGTAGAAGGCCTTCGATTCCCTGACGAGAGTTTCTCAGGCCTGGTCTCCATCCACGTCAGCCTGTTGGAACTTCTGATAGAGGTGAATGAGCATGGGCCATAAGGAGGGAGAGGAGGGAAGGGAGACGAGGAGAGCTTCCTAAGACACTGAAGAAGAAAGGAGAAAGGTGGCCAAGGTTAGAAGGGATCCCCAAGGCCAGCTGGGGTCATTCCCCAAGATGGTGGAATTCAGGATGCCATTGTTCCCATCCTTCCCAAGAAAGGGTCAATAGGGTCAGGCTCTTTGGGCATGATCACCCAGACTTCAAGTGTGCCTGCAATTTCTGCCTTCAGTCTTGACCTCTAACTCCACTGAGTTTCAAGGCCTCTGGAATCATGCTTACCAACTCATTTCATACCTTTACAGCTAGGAGGGACCCTTAGAGGCTATTTAGTCCAAGCCATTTTATGGATGAGGAAACAGAGGTGAATTGTGCAAAGTCACTTCAGAGAGTAAGTGGCAGAGCCAGGATCTAAACTCAGGACCTTTCTCTCCCAACTTCTTCCTCTAAACACATTGAGGGAAATGATTGGCCAGAAAGGTTGCCTCTCTTGTCCTCTCATTTCCATAGTGTTTTTTTAAACCCTTACTTTCCATCTTAGAGTTTATACTGTGTATTGGTTCCAAGGCAGAAGAAGGGAAGGTCTAGGCAATAAGGGTTAAATGACTTGCCTAGGGTAATGCAGCTAAAAAATGTGAGGCCAATTTTGAACCCAAGACTTCCTGTCTCTAGCCCTGACTCTTGATCCACCAAGCCACACAGCTACCCTCTTCCACAGGGTTTTTAAGTTTACAAAGCCCATAGCCTCATATAGTTAGTTATTTTCCCCATTTTAGAAAAGGGGCAGTGGATGTGACTTGCCCAGGATCACTCAGCTAGGAAGCAGCAGTCAAGTGTCTTGACTCCAAAACCAACCCCTTTTCCCACTCTCCCATGCTTGCCTTTAATTCTAGCAAACCTCAGTTGGGCTGGGTTTTTCTGAGCTCTGTCTGGTAGTGGGCACATTTCTAAGGCACCAGTCTAATTCCTGCCCTCATGCCCCTAAATCACAAACAATCTACTCAATTGTGTGGTGAGTGACAAACTAATAAAAAACAATATGTATGTTCTGAATGTATCTCAGTGCCTAGATGAACTGGCTCTAATTTCTAAAGGACTTTCAAGGTTTTTTAATTTTTTATTGTCTTTTGTTTTTCCAAATTTCCCCTTCCTTTCCCAGCATAGCCCTCTCCCTTCTCCCACCCAGAGAGCCATCCCTTGATACAGAGTTAAAAAGAAAAAAGGGGCAAAGGAAATCCAGACTAACCAGTACATCAACCAATGTATGCAACATTCCACATCTATCACCCCCCACCTCTGCAAAAAAGACTTACAAAGCCTTGCTAGTTTCCAATTATCCTGGGAGTAGGTAGTAGAGGGATGAGTGTCCCCTATTTGACAGATGAGAAAACTTCGTCTCAGGATTTAAAGTGATTTTGCTTAAGGTTACACAGAGCAGAGCTGTATAGACTATCGAGACTCAAATCCAGTTCTGTTCTATCCTCTTGACTACAATGATTAATGTCATACCAACAAGCTAAGCTTGGCTGTCCACGTGGGCTGCTTAACTATATGGAGGAAAACTTCTGGTATGCCCTGGTTTCCTATTTCACCTGTAACTGCAGACATAGGCTATTTACTCATTTTGATTATAATTCCTTGCCCCAAGTTGCCTCTTCAACCCTAGGTCATCTCAATTAAGGAATTTGGATGGGAGAGAATGGAGTTTAAATAAAACTCATCCTTCCTTCTTGACAATGTGAAATAAAAAATGAGCACCCTCAACATATGTCAAGTCTCAGGAGAAAAAGCCTTGACCCAAATTTTTGTACCAGGGACAATCAGCATTCCATCAGTATAAGTGGGAAGATTGGTCACTGTCCCATTGAGGGGGAGTCAGAGACCCTTGCAACATCATCAAAAAAAAGTGCAGGGAAGGAGGAGCTTTATCCTTAATAGAAGGCTACAGTCTTTTGCTTCTATACTGCCAAACCACCCTCCAAATTCAGCACCCTGGGGGGAACCCCCATCACCCTACCCTAGTTATTTTTCTTCTCAGGAGTATGATCCTATACAGAGGAGAGGAAATCCTCAATTCTGAGCTACTATAGACCTTACTATCAGAGTGGTGAACTAATGGTTCTCCCTTAGACCTCTGCTTTTAGATGATGTAGTTACAAACTTCTCTCTCCATTCTCTCTTGTAGGGACTTCCCCAGACTCCAATCTACACAGACACAGTGACTTTCCGGGTCGCCCCATGGATAATGACCCCAAACACGTTACCTCCTGTGTCAGTGCTAGTATGCAGGTAAGATACAGGCTGGTATAGCCAGCCAGGACTTGGCCAACTACTGGAATCACCAGGAGTGTTCTTTGGGTCAGCTACAACTGGCAACTCTTAGATGAGACTTGATAAGACTTTGAGACATCCAGGGAGGAGAAGCTTTGGTCATCCCTTAGCTGCTAGGAAATAAGCAAGATCGCCATCTTAATGGAACCTCAAAGTGCAGCCATGATGGGGACCCCAGTTAAGCTGCCACTCTTTCCCCACTTCAGGAATGATGGAGGTTCCATTGTAATCAATCAGGTTATGTTCCTCAAGGGTGGAGAGGTTGACAGGATTGCCCCATACAGCATCAGTGTACTCCTAAGGAATGAGTACTCAAACCCATGTTAGCTAGAAAGAGATGAATGAAAAATTATGTAGAAGAGAAGGCAGAGATGTGGCTCAGTGGATTGAGAGCCAGGCCCAGAGACAGGAAGTCCTGGGCTCAAATATGACCTTAGACACTTCCCAGCTGTGTAACCCTGGGCAAGTCACTTGACCTTCATTGCCTAGCCTTTACTGCTTTGGAACTTTACTGCCTTGGAACCAATTCACTGTATTGATTCTAAGATGGAAGGTAAGAAGGTTTTAATAATAATAATAATAATGTAGAGTATATATATTCAGTTAAGACAGGAACTATACCCCTTTATTTGTATCCTTAGTGCATGGAACCTCATAGGAACTTAACACTTGTAGATTGTTAATAAATGTTATGGACTGAAAGAAAGATACCTCTAGATGTTGTGAAATCCATCCCCTTCATTCTAGAATGGTCCCAGCAAACAGATCCAAGTCTTCAAATTTGCCTGGACTTGGAGGGGATGAAGGTCACTCCTTTAAGAGTACTTTCCTCATTCTTTGACTTGGTCATTGATGTTAATGCCAAGTGAGTGACTGGGTTTAGGTGATAAGTTATTTCCTTGAATGTCCTTCCCCTAAAGACCTACTAGAGGGAGCTATGAGCATCCATGCTGATCTAGCTGTCCCCTGCAGTAAGCCTTGATCTCTCATTGCTCTTCCCTCCTCACCCCTCCCTTCTCTCTCTGGCATTTCTCAGCGTGAAGGACAATTACCTCTTCCTGAAGGAGATAAAGAACCTAATTGAGAAAACTAGCTGCAAGCTTAAGATCTGTTTCCAGTACATGAATCGCGGGGATCGTTGGATCCAGGTAAGAAGACTCCAGCAAGAACAGAGTCAGAAACAGGGTATTCTTAGTAACTAACCAGCATTTATACATAGAAAAGCTCTAACACTTGCAAAATACTTGCCAGTGACTTCATTTTGATTCTCACAACAATTCTGGTAAAGTAAATGCTATTCTTTTTTGTTGGGGAAGAATTTTCAGTGGGGGGTGGGGCTTTCATGCATTTGTTTATTTCTTATTCCAAATTTTCTCCCTACCTCCAGGCCCACTCCCACAATTGAAAAAGGCAAGCAGGTAGATGCTATTTTTATCCTGATTTTATAGGTAGAGAAGTTGAGGCACAGAAAAGTTAAGTAACTTGCCCAGGGTCACACAGCTAGCAAACGTCTGGGGCAGGATTCAAATTCAGGTCTTTCTGATTCTCCATCCATTATGACACTTGGCTAGATATGTGTTGGACTAAATGTCCAATGCAGTACTTTCCAACCCTAACATTCTTTAAGTTTGTGAAATGACCCCTAAAGTCTGACTGATAATAATTGGTCCAGTCCCCCAACCTCAATTCAATAATTCTTCAATACTTCCCTGGACCTATGACATTATTGATCCAGGCCCTCTTTTGTAATGGAGACAGATTGCAGCCAATTTAAGGCTTCCCATCTTGCATCTTCTCATGTTTCTTGGCCATTTTTTTTCCTAAATCAGACCTGTGACTTCATTGATGGATAAAGTCCTCAGTGAAGAATCTCCCCTACTTATGGAGACTGGCCCTTGCTCTATGAACTGCAGTCTCAGAGGTGACCATTTCTTGCCCAATTCTCCTCATGCATCTCTCATAGGAGATCAAGTCTGTCCAATACTCTGGAGATTTCCTCTAATTCTTTTCATATTACATAAGTCTCAGTGAAGTTCAAAAGTTCATCCATTAGACCTAGCCATAGTGCCAGCTTACCTCCTTTGTTGGTCCTACATTTCTTAGACTCTTATCTTTTACACCATTGGGATGGACCTTAAATAGAGAGAGATTCCTAGAGGTCCCTCATTGATTTGGAAGAGCACACTTTACCATTATCTATGTTGTGTTATATTTTTAATCTGTTTTTTAACCCCTACCTTCCATTTTAGAATCAATATCAATTCCAAGACAAAAGATCAGAAAGGCCTAGGCAATGGGGGTTAAGTGACTTGCTCAAGGTCACACATCTAGGAGGTGTCTGAGGTCACATTTGAACCCAAGACCTCTCTTCTCTGGGCCTGGCTCTCTATCCATTGAGTCACCTAGTGGCCCCTATTGTTTTGCATTATTATTTTATTTTATTAAATATTTTCAAATGACATTTTGATCTGATTCACTCTGCACTTAGAGTTTTGCCCATGAATTTGACACTTTTTAAAATAGCACTCCTTGTAAATCAATCAGTCAATTGACAAATATCTGTTAAATACTAATATTAAATGCCACACTCACAGGTCCTATCCCTGGACCAATGGGCAGTCACCCAGAACACCACTAGAGGAGTGGGAAAGTTTCTAAAATGTAGACCAATTCAACAAACATGGAATAAGATGGAGATGGGCGTAGGAAGGAGGAATTCATTCTAGGCGTGGAGACTAGCTTCATCTCCAAGTTATTCCAGCTCTAGGATCTAGAGCTTGCACAATCCTAGAAGTCTTTGAGACTCGAAGTCCCAATGAGACATGGGAGGAAAGGATTAGCAGAGGCCAAATGGTATAACAAAGTACAAATATAGATGGTAGAACCAAGTGCCATGGTTAGTTAGGTGACACCATAGTGCATAGAGTGCAGCGCCTTGAGTCAGAAAGACCTGAGTTCAAATCTGAACTCACATACTTCCTTGCTGTGTGACCCTGGGCAAGTCACTTTACCCCATTGACCTCAGTTTCCTCATCAATAAAATGATCTGGAGAAGGAAATGGCAAACCACTAATATCTTTGCCAAGAAAATCCCAAATAGAGTCATGAAGAGTTGGACATTACTGAAATGACAAACAAGTGCCATGGAGTTGTTATAGAAGTATAACTCTCTGTGTTATAACAATCCTGGGGACAAGTGTTATAGGTCATAAGATCATCAATTTAGGGCTATGTGGAAAGAAACACTTACTAAGAACCTACTCTGTGCCAGGCACTATGCTAAGTGCTTTACAAATATTCTCGTTTGATCTGCAACTTGAGATACATGCTATTACTATCTCAATTTTACATTTGAGGAAACAGAGGCAGCTACATGACCCTGGGCAAGTCATTTAACCCTGATTGCCTAACCTTTGCTGTTCTTCTGTATTAGAATTGTTACTAAGATAGAAAGTAAGGGTTGTTGGGGTTTTTTAAATCAGTCTCAGTAAGGTCAGATGCCCTTTTTTTAAATCAGTCTTTAAATCAGTTCAACTGAACAAACTTCCCCAAATTTTTTGTTTTGGCATCCCTCCATTTCTCAGTATATGCCTCTCTTCTCTCTTATCCAGGGATCAATACTTGTAACAAAGAATTAAAAAGAGAGACAGAGACAGACAGAGAGACAAAAGAAACAGCTCTGCAAAAATAACCACTATCTCTTATAAACTGAGTCTAATGGCATTTCCAGTGCTGCCCATAGCGCCACTCTCAAGCCCTTACATCCTGCAAAGAAAGGAGAGACATGTTTTCATATCTCCCTTCTTCAAAACCAAACATGGTCCCCCCCCATCATGCATCTATGCAAACCTTGCTTATATACTTATGATGTACAAGTCCAGAGCATAATCAACAAGATGGCTAGATATGACACAGGCCCTGTCTTCAAGGAGCTTACAATCTAATAAGATTGTAAGGAGGCTATAAATACATAAAAAATAATTACTAGATGGCGTAGCACATAGAGAGCTTGACTTGGTGTCAGGAAGACCTGAGTTCAAACCCTATCTCAGATTCTTGCTAGTTGCAAAACCCTGGAAAAATCACATGATCTCTCAGCCTCAGTTTCTGCATCTACAAAATGGGACTAACATTTGGCATCTAGTTCCCAGTATTGTTGTGAGAATTAAATAAGATAACATATGTAAAATGCTTTGGAATCCTAAAAATGCTCTTCAACTTGTTTGCTATTACTGTTGTTATTAAATAAATATGATACAAGGGAGAGAGCCAAGCAAAGTGTAAATAAAAATTTGCTGAAGAGGGAAATTACTTCACAAGGGTTATGGAGGAAAAGGTGAGTTCAGGGGCTTCCTGCAGGAGAGAGCTTCTCAATCGGGTCCTGAAAAAATGGAAGGGATTAAAATAGATAAAGATGAGATCTGAGCAAAGAGTTCATTCCAGGCATGAGGGAAATGCCTTGAATAGAGGCACAGAGGCAAGAGAAGATAAGGTATGGAGCAGCCCCAGGTTACTTGCAACCTACAAGTTAGCAAAAGATTATGGGGGAGAAGGAGATTCATGGAACAGGATATATGTTCCTGAACAAAGGTTTGCTGATTGTACGATGGATGGATGGATGGATGGGTTGATTGATGGATGGATGGATGAATGAATGCATGCATGGATGGATGGATGGATGGATGGATGGATGGATGGATGAATGCATGGATGGATGGATGGATGGATGGATGGATGGATGGATGGATGGATGGATGAATGCATGGATGGATGGATGGATGGATGGATGGATGGATGGATGGATGGATGAGTAGATAGATGGATGTTCAGATCAGTCCCGCCAAGGTGATCCTCTGCTCTATCCTCAAGAGTAGGTTAGGCCAGACTAAAGTCTGGCTTCCCCCTAGTGGTTTTTGCCCTGCGAGTGCAAACCAAGATGGACAGAATTAGCTGGATGGACCAGGTTCCCTTTCTTTTTCCAGAGGCTTATCTGATGGTTCATTTTGTCTTCCCAAATAGGATGAAGTTGAGTTTGGCTACATTGATGCTCCCCACAAAGGTTTTCCTGTGGTTCTAGATTCCCCCCGAGACGGGGACCTAAAAGACTTCCCAGTGAAAGAACTCCTGGTAAGATTCACTGGGGCTTCTTACCTAGGTGTGTGTGGTTCTTTTTTTTTTTTTTCAACTCTTACCTTCCATCTTACAATCAATACTGTGTATGGGTTCCAAGGCAGAAGAACAGTAAGGGCTAGGCGATGGGTGTCAAATGACTTGCCCAGGGTCACACAGCTGGGAAGTGTCTGAGGCCAGACCAACTAGCTGCCCCCATCATCTATGTTTAAAGATAGAAGGCTCACCATTCACCCAAAGAGCCAAAGAGGGGGCAAATTACACTGAGAGTCAAAAGACTTGAATAAGAAGCAGCCAGATTAGAAAGGCAGCTTAGTCAAAAAGTCCCCAGAAGACCTAGGTGTGAATTCCAACCTGCTACTTAACTGCCTGTATGACCTGGGTCAAGACTGGGCCTCAGTTTTCTCATCTGTAAAGAGAAGGAGTACAACTCAAAGAGTCTAAGGTCCAAATTCCTAAAATAATCTCTCAAGCCCCTTTTCTTTATATAATCAAGTGGCTGAGCAGAAAGAATTGCCCGCAGGCTTGGAGTCAGGAGAGCTGGATTCTGGTGCCAGGGCTGCCTTGCTATATGACCCTAGAAAGTTATCTGACCTCCCTGGGCCGCAGCTGCTGCCTCTGTAAAATGAGGATTTGAGGTTCTCTGAGGTCTTGTCCAGCCCTAACATTCTACGATCACTAAAGATGTGGCCTTTGGGGTCAGAAAACTCTATAAGAGCAGGGAAGGGCCCTCAGGTAATGGGATGTGACTAGCCTCCCTTCCAGTTCTAAATCTATAATCTATGTCCAAGGTCCTAAGTTCAAATTCTGCCTCATATCATTGTTCCCTGTGAAACTGTGTACAAGTCACTTCATTTCTATAGTTCTCAATTTCCTCATCTGAAAAATGAAAGGGTTGGACCAACTGATCTCTAAGGGCCTTTCCTTCAGACAACTAGGCAGTGCCTTAGTGCACAGACCACTGGACCTAAAGTCAGGAAGACCGGAGTTCGAAACTCATCTAAGACAACCTACTAGCTGTGTGATCCTAGACAAGTAACCTAACCTCTGTCTGTCTCTATTCCCTCAAATGTGAAATCGAGATAGTAATAGCATATATCTTAAGTTGAAGATCAAACAAGATCATATTTGTAAAGCACTTAGCACAGTGCCTGGCATAGAGTAGGTTCTTAGTAAGTGTTTCTATCTAGCCCTAAATCAATTATCTTATAACCTATAACACTTGTCTCCAGGATTGTTAAGAAGATAAACTGAGGTATTCATGTGAAGCAATAGATCCTTTGCAAACCTTAAAGCAATATGTCAATGTCTCATTATTTTTGTTGCTATTATTATCTGCTAGCTGCCTTATGGTCTCAAGTATAAGGATATCAGATATCCTTTCCCCAACCTATTACATATCTAATAACAGGATTTTGTAATTTACCCCATCCCTTAGACATAGGGTCGGCCACATTACATAGGGAGAAACTGAGTCACATTTAATTGAAGGGGCTCTCCTCTAGCTCCTTGCTTCTGGGAAGGGCCTCATGCCATGGTCCAGCCCAGGTACCATCACCAAGGGGAAGGACACTGGTATATATACATACCTGCTTGGGAATCCCACATCCTACACCTTTTAGCTCTGTGACTCCTAATCTCAGTTGTCCCTTCTGTAAAATGAGTATCACCCTACTGGGGCCTTCATGAGGATCAAATGAGCTATCACTTTTTAAACTTTAAAGTGCTATAAAAATTTCAGCTATGGTTGTGAGTCCAAAAGATAACAAATGCTACCATGGATTTTTAGGGTAAAAGAGGATTTTAGAGATCACTAAATCCAAAATGCCCATTTTAGAGATGGAAACAATAAGACTCAGAGTAGTCCATGAAAGTGAATAGCAGCATTGAGCTCTGTCCTTAGGAACATTCTCTAAATACCTTTCAGCACCAAAAGAGTCCCCCCGTTTTTTTTTGCTCTTTATGTTTTTTTTTGTTCATGAATTCTTCACATATCCATAAATTGGATAGGTGATATTTTTCTTGTTCTTTCTTGAGAATTCTTTTCTTTTTTTCTTTATTTAATTAATTAATTTAGAATATTTTTTCATGGTTACAAGATTCATGTTCTTTCCCTCCCCTCCTACCCCTCCAGTAGCCGATGTGCAATTCCACTGGGTTTTACACAGTCATTGATCAAGACCTATTTCCATATTATTGATATTTGCACTACAGTGATCATTTAGAGTCAATATCCCCAATCATATCCCCATTGAACCATGTGATCAAGCAGTTGTTTTTCTTATGTGTTTCTGCTCCCACAATTCTTTCTTTGGATGTGGATAGTATGCTTTCCTTGAGAATCCTTTTGCACATGATCCTTTTTAAAAATTTTAAACCCTTGCCTTCTCTCCTAGTACCAACTCTAAGAAAAAAGGACAAGAGCTGGGCAAATGGAGTTAAATGACTTACCCAGAGTCACAAAGCTAGGAAGTGTCTGAGGCCAGATTTAAACCCAGTTCCTCCTGACCCCAGGACTGGCACTCTACCCATTGTGCCATCTAACAGCCCTATACATAGTTCTTAACATGGGTCCACAGACCCTCTGATAGATTCTAAGGGCTCCATAATCTTGCATGAGAAAAAAGTTACCATTTATTTTTATCTCTAACTGAAATTTACAATTTCCTTTCATCATGATTTTTTTTAAACCAAGAAAATATTCTGAGAAAAGCTCTAAGTTTCACCAGACTGTCAAAGGGGTCCATAACACAAAAAGAAATTAATCTAAACATGCACACACATGTACGCGCACACACACACACACACAAATAGATCATAAATTTAGAGCTGGAAAGGACCATAGAATTTAATGTATAACTATTTTATACTTAAGTTATATTTTATAGTTAAGACCTAGGCAGGATAAACTAATTTGCCTAGAATTATATCCCTAGTAAGTATCTGAGGTGGGATTTGAACCCAGGTTTTCCTGTCTCTAAGCCCAGAACCTTCACTACTGTTACCCCTTAGGTATGAGCTCCAGCACCCAATAGCACCAAGAGCCCAGTAGTGATGGAGACAAGGGACCAACACTTCACTAATTGTCCTCCTCCTCTTTCTCCATTTGTTTCTAGTGTCCTTAGCATGGCCCAAGGCCAAGGGCTCAGTGTTGTCATCACCCCAAGTGGCTTGGGCCAGGCTGACTTTGTCAGCTTTGTGCTACATGCCTGGTCCCGTTGTCGTAAAGCTCCCCAGCTGTTCCAGACACCAGGGCCCCCACCTCACCCACCTAGCCAACTAGGATTTTCAAGGCGAGAGCGTGCTAAGCTTTAATTATTTGTCTACAACCCCAGGAGTGACTATTCCTGGAGAATTGTGACATGATGGTCGGAGGCCAAATTCCTCCCTGCCTTTTGTCACTAGGGGCCCACAATAGCACAGGGAACTAGAACTTGGCCTCTGGCCCAATTATGGCATTGTTTATAGGACAGCTCACAAGAGCAATCAATCCTTGATGGATAGAGTTACAATAGAAGGAATACTAGAGATCATAGAATTAGTGCTGGGAAGGGGCTTAAAGGTCTTCTGGTCCAATCCCCTTCATTTTATAGATAAGGAAACTGAGTTCCTGATGAGGTGCCTTGCCCAAGGGCACCCAGGCAACAAGGTAGGAGAGCGAGGATTTCAAACCAAGTTCTTTGACTCCAGATCCATCGTTCCAAACCATGGCTCAGAAAAATGAATGGGATCATGGAATTGACAACTGGAGTGGACCTTAACTAGTGAAACATACCCATTTTGAAGATGAAGAAATTAAGGCCCAGAGTGTGGTAGCAGAGCTCAGATATGAGGCTAGGTCTTAGCAGACTACAGGCTCAGCATAAATCATCAGAATGATTTGGCAGCCAAGAAAGAAAATGTATTCTTAAACTTCATTAAGAAAAGCAAAGTACCCAGAATACAGGAGTTGATCATCTCAGAGTTCTCTGCTAGGATCAGACCACATCAGAATTACTGACCCTCATCTTGTAGGAGGAATGTTTAAGCTGAAGAGTATTCAGCAAAATTCAGTCAGAATGGGGAACAGCTAGGTGGGTCAGGGGATAGAGAGCCAGGTCTGGAGAGGGGAAATCCTGAGTTTAAATGTCGCTTCAGACATTTCATAGCTGTGTGACCCTGGGCAAGTCACTTAACCCCCTCCCCCATTGCCTAGCTTTTCCAGCTCTTCTGCCTTGGAACCAATACACAGTATTGACTCTAAAACAGAAGTTAAGGGTTTAAAAAAAGAAGAACCCATTATAGACACTCAATGTCACACTCATCACCTCTATAACTCACCCCCAAGAGGGTTGGGATTCCATTGAACAGAGGAGATGAGCAAACCTTGGCACATAATGGACAACTGAGTGTTGACTGGATTGGGCAAACAGGGGGCCAGGGGAACAGTGGATGTGTTTAATAGACAAGGAATGCTAACAGCGTGTGCTATCTGCGCAGGGTCCAGATTTTGGCTATGTGACCCGGGAGCCCCTCTTTGAGGAAGTCACCAGCTTGGATTCTTTTGGGAACCTGGAGGTCAGCCCCCCTGTGACGGTGAATGGGAAGGAGTACCCCTTGGGCAGAATTCTCATCGGCAGCAGCTTCCCTCTGTAAGAAAGCCCTTCTGCCAGCAAAGCTTTGCACATAGGTCAAGTAGGTTGTTGCCTACACAGTGTGATTCAAGGATCCCTGGGAAGGTTCCTCTGACCCACACCCCAAAACATCTACTGATTATGCATGAAATTCCACCATTCAGTCCTTTGGGATAAGCTTTGCCTTCTCTTCCTGGGGTCTGCGCTTTCAGCCATTCTGCAAACATTCAAGTGTGTACTGTTTGCAAGATACAATGGAGAC
Organism: Monodelphis domestica; assembly: GCF_027887165.1. Taxonomy (NCBI): domain Eukaryota; kingdom Metazoa; phylum Chordata; class Mammalia; order Didelphimorphia; family Didelphidae; genus Monodelphis; species Monodelphis domestica. The sequence continues at coordinate 392,605,402 of NC_077230.1, forward strand.
AGAAAAACAACCCCTGTTATCATGGACCTTATATTCTAAATGCAGGTTTCCTCAGATAGATGCTCCTCAATAGATACTATTGTTATCCCCTATAATATATGTGTATATAACATGCCACATAATATATTATTATTATTCTCCATACATTTTATAATATAATCTATAATAGATTATTCTTCTATATAATGCATTCTTCTATATATTCTTCTTTATATAGTCTATATATATTCTTCTATATAATGAATGTTTATAGGAAATACCATATAAAATTATTCCATATAACATATGCATATATTACACCATATATTATTATTCTACATGGTATGCTTATATAATATAGCACATTATTTTATTTCATATAATATGTATTTATATAATTTACTATATAATTTATTATTGTTCTATATTATATATGCTTATATCACCACATCATAATATATTATTATACATTAAATTATATTACATATAATAAAACAGCATCTATATATACCACATCATAATATATTATCATCCCATATAATATTATTTTGTTGCTTAGTCATTTTTCAGCCTTGTCTGACCTTTTGTGACCCCATTTGGAATTTTCTTGGCAAAGATACTGGGGTGATTTGTCATTTCCTTCTCCAGTTCATATCATAGATGAGGAAACTGAGGCAAACAAGGCTATGACTTACCCACGGGCACATAGCTAGTAATATGAATTTGCACATCCACATTAAGTCCCTAACACTTTAGAGTGAATTTCTTTTGGTGTTTGTTTCTTTGAATTCTTTAAGTCATTTCCTCCCTGAGAGGATGCAGAGGAAATGGGGAAGATGAGATGAAAGGAATGAAAGAATTCTGTGCCTTCTAGGAAGAGATTTCTGAGAGCCATAAAGTGTGGTTGTAGGGATAGGAAGAGACAAGTTTCACTAATTTCATCATCTCCATCCCATCCTGGCATTCAGATGAGCAGAATGGAAGCCAGGGGATGGATAATTCTTCCACGATGACTTTGACTCGGCTCCCCAATTCAAGAGAGAATTCACTGTTTGTGGAATAATGGAAGGAACATTAGATTTAGAATTAAGGGACCAGAATGTGAATCTTGGCTCTGACATTTACTAGCTATATGATCTTGAGTCCAAGGTGGCTCCTATGGAGTCAGGAAGACCCAAGTTTAAATTCAGCCTCAGATACTTCTTAATTGTGTGGCCCTCCCTTAGCATCTATTTGCTTTAATTCATTGAAGAAGGAAATGACAAGCCACTCCAGTATCTTTGCCAAGAAAACCCCATGGACAGTGTTGGTGTGTTATCATCCACAGAACTTGGAGAGTCAGACACAACTGAACAACTGAACAATGACCTTGGGCTAGTCATTCCTTATCTGTGAGCTTCAGTTCTTCATGTGCAAAATGAGAGGAGACTCAATGACCTCTTAGATCCTTTCTAGCCCTAAATCTATGATCCCATATGCTAACCCCAGGGAAAGAGCATTACTTCTCTTCTTGACTCCTCATTTTTTGAAAAGTCTCATGTATATGAGATTGTCCTGCTTCTCAAGGATCAGTTCAATTCTTAAACACATTCTGGGTGCTCGGCTAAGCCCAGTGAGATATGACCGATGGCTGCCATCGATGGAGCATCCTCTTATAGAAAAGGGAAAGGGGGTAGCTGGGTGGCTAAGGGGATAGAGAATGGCTTAGAGACAAGAGATCCTGGGTTCAAATTTGTATTTAAAAACAGGTCCTAGCAGTGTGACCTTGGGCAAATCATCCAACTTCCATTGACTAGCCCTTACTGCTCTTCTGTATTGGAACCAATACTTAGTATCAATTTTAAGACAGAAGGTGGGGGCAGCTGGGTGGCTCAGTAGATTGAGAGTCAGGCCCAAAGATAGGAGGTCCTGGGTTCAAATATGACCTCAGACACTTTATAGCTGTGTGACCCTGGGCAAGTCACTTAACCCCTATTGCCTAGCCCTGACCACTCTTCTGCCTTGGAACCAATACACAGTATTGATTCCAAGTCAGAAGGTAAGGGTTTAAGAAAAAAGACAGAACATAATGATTTTTAATAAATAAACAAAGAGAAGGGAAAGGAGTAAACATTTATATAGCACCTATTATGTGCCAGGTACTGTGCTAACTGCTTTATAAATATTATTATATTAAATCCTCACAACAATCCCAAGAGATATTCTCCCTATTTTACAGGTAAGGAGACTGAGGCAAGTAGAAATTAAGTGACTTGCCCAGAGTCACACAGCTAGGAAGTGTCTGAGACTGGATTTCACTATGCCACTTAGCTGCCTCTAAATCTCTTATTATTAAAATAATTATTAAATCTCTAAATGCCTCACCCCTCTCAAGGCAAAAAAAAAAAACCAAACCCTTAATCTTTGGACTAGTATCTGAGAAACTTAAGGAAAAAGACAGTTTGATATGCCCACTTTATTCCTGTAGGGTAGTAATGTCAGTGGAGAAAACAAGGTGCAGAGAATAACCTAACAAATGGAACAAGAATCAATCAGTCTACAACCATGGTTATCCCTTCCACATCGTAGGGGTTAGGGATGGGACAGATCCAGAAAATCTGCGTAAAAATTTTTGGCCCTCCCTTCGTACCAGAGAAGAAGTCAGAATCTTTTTCTTTTTCTTTTATGGGATGTTTGCATTAACTTATTGTAAATTTTGGGTTAAGTCTGCATTTCTGAGTTTCTAAACTTTTTTCTGTGTCATCTGCTGTTCTTCACATGTCATCTGTCACTTCCGCAAAACTCCTAAAAAATTCTTATTGATTTTCTTATACCAACCTACAATATAGCAAAACCACGATGGGAAAAGTTGTGATGTGCAAGGGATATTGGTCTGGAGTCAAGATAACCTGTATTCCAATTTCGCCTCTAACACTTTCTAGCTGTATGACTTTGGACAAGTCACTTAACTGCTCTGTGCCTCAGTTTGGGAATAAATTGGGGGGGGGGTAAAATAGCACTTACTGAGGAGGAAAAAAGATAATATTTATAAATATTTATATTTATAATATTTATAAAGATAATATTTATTTTATTTATAATATTTATTTATATTTATAATATTTATATTTATATGATATTTATAATTAATGTTTTTATATGTTATATATATTTATAAAGAATTTAGCACAGTGCTGGCACATAGTAGGTGCTAAAATGAAAAGTAAGCTATTGTTATTGTCCTTTATGTGCCAATGTAGTTTAATAGGTGCTGGAGACAGAAAAACAAAAATAAAAGAGTCCCTACCTTCAAGGAGCTTCAGTCCTCGTACCAACAAATAGTGAAAACAGTAAGCCTGGGGTTTGAATCCTGCATCTTATATTTACAGTCCTCTTATGGATTTTGGTCACTTCTCTCTGCATCTCAATTTCCCCTACCTATAAAATGATCTCTGTAAAATGCCTCTTACAGATCTAGATTTCATAATTCAGTATGTCAAGAGTGTACAATCTTATTCTCACCTCCCAATATCAAACCATATCTATGTTTATACATATAATATTCATATGTATATAAAATTTAATAGTAAGAGCTAAGGGAGAGAAGCCTAAGGCTCAGAAGGTAATTAAAGGAACAAGGTGATGCAGTGGCTAGAAAACTGGGTTTGGAGTCAGGAAGACCTGCTTTCAAATCCTGCCTCAGAAATTTGCTAGCTATTGTGATCCTAAGTGGTTCATGTTAAATCACCTCAGTTTCCCCAATTGTAAAATGGGGATGATAGCATCCACTTCCCGGTGTTCTCATAAGGATAAAAGGAAATAAAGTATTCTGCAAAACTTGAAATTCTTTGTAAATGATGATTCTTATTAGTAAGTGATTTTCCCCTGGTCACACAGCTGAGGCAGAATATGAACTCAGGTCTTCCTGGCTTCAAATTCAATATTTTTATCCTCTTCATCAATAGTGTCAAACTCAAGGCCTGAACTAGATATTAAAATGTACATGAAAATGTGGAATATAATAAATAAAAATATAGTACAATATAGATAATGTTAATTTGTGGTTTTCTAAGTCAGTATGTGACTGCTTGGTAGGATAGAGTGCCGGACTAGGAGTCAGGAAGACCCGAGTTCAGCTGGGTGACCATGGGCAAGTCATTTAACCCTATTTGCCTCAGTTTCCTCATCTGTAAAATGACCTGGAGAAGGAAATGGTAAACCATTCCAATATCTTACCAAGAAAAAAACCTAAATGGGGTCTCAAAAAGTTGAACATGACTGAAGAACACAAAGCTAGAGCTAAGTATAATTCTGGCTTTGATAGCTACGAAATCACACAGCCATTTACTAGTCTTGTGACCTTGAGCAAGTAGATTGTCTTCTCTGAGCCTCATTTTCCCCATCTGTAAAAGGGGAGGAGTTGAGGGGAACAGAATATCAACTTACCTACCTCACAGGAGTCCTGGAAATGAAGTGCTTTGTAAACTTTCAAGGCACTCCAGGATGTCCCAAAAGATTTATCGGTTACTATTTCTGCTGTTGAAAATTAAAGATGCCCTGCGACTTCTGGGATGCCTTGCATATAAGTCTAAGCTATTATCAAATAAGAATTTTCCAGGCTCATTGAAGGGGAAGGGGCAAGGAGGGAACATGCTGGTGTCTTTCTGAAGCCTTTCTCTTTTGTCGACCTTCCCATCCTCAGGTCTGGAGGGAGGAGGATGACAAAGGTTGTAAAAGATTTCCTCCAGGCCCAATTAGTGCAGGCACCTGTGGAACTGTATTCTGACTGGCTGATCGTTGGCCACGTGGATGAATTTATGACCTTCATCCCCATCCCAGGCAAGAAGGTGAGCAGGGACAAGAGGCTTATCCAAGCCTAGGGGCTCACTGCTGGCTTTTGCCAACATGGGACAGTGTCCCAGGGAAGGGGAGGAAGAAGGAAGTTGGCTGAATGTTTGTGGTAGAAGCTTGGTCATGCCACCCTTAGAAAAACAGCATGATGAGAGACAGTGGGGTCCAGGAGACAGAGCACTAACTTTGGAGTCCCAAGACCTGAGTTCAAATCCAGATTTCCACCTGGCCTTCTGGAATTGGCCCACTTATATGAGGAAGGGTCTTCTTTTTTTTTAATACTTACCTTCCACCTGAGAATTAATACTATGTATTGGTTCTAAGGCAGAAGAACAGTAAGGGCTAGGCAATGGGGGTTAAGTGACTTGCCTGGAGACACACAGTTAGAAAGTGTCTGAGGTTAGATTTGAACCCAGGACCTTCCTTCTCTAGACCTGGCTCTCAATCCACTGAAATACCCAGCTAACTTCTATGAGGGAGAGTCTTCTACCCTACCCACGAATGCTTTCTAGTCTGAGTCCAAATCCAGGCCTGCATTGCTCTCATAGGAGAAAATGGTCAAAAAGGTTCTATCCTCAAAGATAGTCTTTCAAAGAGATCTATCTTACCTTGGATTGAGAGGCAATAGAAATAGGTTATGTGCCCTCTTCTTCAGTGATCTTCCCCTAAAAGACTAAATCACCTCTCTCTGCCATGATTTTCCTTAACTGTGAAAAAGTAGGATCATCTCTGCTGATTTCCTACCACCTAGAGATATGCTGAGGAATGAAAGAGGATCTGATCTGAGACCCTTAGAGAAAGGCGAAATATTAGGATATTCCTCCTGACTCTCATCTTTTGTCTCCTTCCCTCCTGCTCCGTGGCATTCCTGGGGGTCTTCTCCTTCAGGAATTCCGGTTACTCATGGCCAGTACCTCTGCCTGCTACAAACTCTTCCGGCAAAAGCAGAAAGAGGGACATGGAGAATCTATCTTGTTCAAAGGTAAGTGGCCAAAGGGCCTGGAGGGAGGACAGAGGCTTTTGATGGGGAACGAGGAGAAGCATTTGGGTAAAAGGAAAGATTAGCCATGGGTTAGAGTGTCACTGATACATAAACTAAGGTGTACTGAAGGATGTCTCCAATAGTTGATTCTTAGAGCTCCCTACAAGCCCTCCCTTGGTGTCTCCATCCAAAAGAGGTCCTAGGATAGATGGGCCACGAAACTAAGGAGGATAGAAATTCTGGTGTTCTTACTATCACCCTGGGATAAGAACTGAATGCATGGCACTCTGCTAGGCCACAGGAGTGGTTACAAAACAATAGAAAGTATCATGACATGTATTAGCTTCTTGGTTTACAAAATGCTTCACATCCATTATTTCATTTGATGCCCATAGAAGTCCTGTAGGATTATCCAGGATTATTACTCCTTGTCCAGCCATTCCTTCTCAGTATCTCTTTACTGGATCATCACCCATGATCCATCCCCAATCTCACAAGGCTCTGTCCTGTGATCTTATCAGCTCCCATGAATTCAATTATTGTCTCTATTCTGTGAGTAGAACAGAGACTTTCCAACCTCTGTATATCCTTCCCAAAACTCCACCTTGAACTTGTCATCCATCTCCAACTGCCCACTATATATTTCCCTCTGAAAGTCCCATAAGCATATCCAATACAACATATCCAATATTAGACTCATTACCTTTCCCTCCTTCAAACTTCACCATTTCTCTTGAGAGGCACTGCCATCCTTCTTCTTGTCATCCATGTTCCCAACCTCAGAATGACCCTCAACTCCTTCCCTTCCTCTACCCCCACATTTCCAATCAGTCAACATGCCTAGTTGATTCTATCTCCACTGCATCTTTTGTGTCCATCCCCCTCGCTCCACTTACATAGGCAGCACCCTATTCAGAAACTTGTCACCTCTTTCCTTAACTATTGGGATAGTCTCCTATTTGGACCCCTACGTCCCTTCTTTCCCCTCTGATCTATCATCCACAAAGCCAAAATAATCTCCCAAAAGCTAAAGTCTCAAAGCTCCAGTGGCTTCCTGTTGTCTCTAGCATAAAATATAAACTCCTCAGCTTGGCATTTTAAGACCTTCATAATTTGACGGGAATATTTTATATTCTTCTCGAACACACTCTCCATTTCTAGCCAAATTGTCCTACTTGCTTTTCCTTGAACTGAGCATTCTGTTTCCCACCTTTATGCCTTTGTCCTGGCTATGCCACATCCTTAGAAGGTATTCTTCCTGACCACCATCTCTTTGAATCCTCAACTGTCTTCCAAGATTCAACCAAGGAGCCCCCTCTTATAGGAACCCTTTATAGGACCCTCATAGGAACCCTCTCTTCTCTCCTCTAAGTATCTTTCCTCCAAAACATAAGCTCCTAGAGGGCAAAAACTGTTTTTCTTTTGGCTTTGTATCCCCAGCACCCAACAGTGTCTTACCATAGTAGATGATGAGTAATGTTGGGCACTGAAACACAAAAATGCCAAATAACTTGCCCAAAGTCATACAGCTATTAGGAGACTAGAAAAGGAGATGGAATTGAGCTCCAAATTGCTTAAGATTAGAGACAGCTAGGTGGTGCAGAGGATAGAGTGCCAGGCCTAGAGTCCTAGCTCTGTAACCCTGAGCAAGTCACTTAATCTCATCTGCCTAGCCCTAACCACTCTTCTGCCTTGAAGAGAGAGACAGAGACAGAAAGACAGAGACTCACTTAGATGCTAGGATAACAGAGAACAACCTGATATTTGGGATTGTGCCAGGAGCCTCAGGCCATGACTGTCCTGTCTTTTCTCCCTCTGCAGGCTTGGGGGGCATGAGCAACAAACGGATTACCATCAATAAGATCTTATCCAATGAGAATCTTGTGCAGCAGAACCTGTATGCCCAGGTAAAGGCAGGAGCCTGGAGCCCAAATACATGGCTGTTGGCTTCCTCTCAGGACCAGCCCCAAGTCCTATATGGCTTAACCATCAGGAACGGCAAAAAGAATAGGCTAATTTCAATTATATCAATTTTTTAAAAGATTTGCCCACAAAAGCCAATGAAGATAATAAAAAGAAAAACCCAAATGGTGGGGTTTGGGGCCAGGGATACCTGCATCACTAATGAAAGTCTGAGATCCAGTGTATATAAGGAATGAACACAGATGTATAGCACTAGCAGCCACTACTCATAGATAAGTGGCCAAAGAATATGAACTGTTATCCAAAGAGAATGGCATGGGGCCATAGCGCCCAGGGCTTTGCCCAGACCTTGCCAACTCATCATGAGTATGAAAGTAAAGGATGGCACAAGCATTCCTTTGTCCATAGAAGGGTGGAAACATATTAGAAGCAGGCAGTGATACTTTTGTGAGTGGGCCTAGAGTTTGCTCTTAGGATTGTGCCAGGAGCCACATCCAGATGTGAGAAGCAGTCAAGATTGTACCAAAAATCTTGGTGCAGCTTCTAGTTATTAAACTTCATGTTCATTTACAAACTTTTGCATGGATGGTACTGAGTTTCCAAATTTAACTTTGTTGTGTGACTACCTGAAGACTCTTGTGTCTTTTCTTTCAATTCAATTTTATATTGACTCTCATTTCTTTTAAGTATTTATTCATTCATTTTGATATTATATGACAGATACTTCCCAATAAACACAATCCCCAAAACAATTACAATAGTAGGTTACCTGACAAAATAGTTGTCATATTAACTATTAATGGAAGAGGAGAGAGAGATTTAAGGCTGTCATTTCTTAATTAGATATTCTCTTTCTTCTCATTCCCAGCTGAGAGTAATAGAAATCAGAAAGAAGAGAGACATTGAAAACAATACCAGGGTCCTAGTAGCCCTTAATTCTCATTCGGAGACCTCTGTTAGAGGTTGGGCCATTGTAGGATTTTTAATAATAATTAAAAGAGAGAGGAAAGAAAAAAAAGATTCTTTCAGTCAAGTGAGCAGAGCAAAGAGAGACAGAGACTCACACCTGCAGCACTTTACCAAAAACAAGCTCCAAAAAAGAGCTCTGCAGCACAGCATGAAACATCCTTACATAAAATGAGGGTGTAACTTAAAACGATGCTGGGAATGCAGCTCAGGTGTGGCAAATTTTCCACCTGCACAGTCATGTAAGGCTTATGACCATAGGATCCTAGAACTAGAACTAGAAGGGATATGATTCCCTCATCTTATGGATTAGGAAATTGAGGCCCAAAGATTGGACATGACTTGCCCATGGTGGGCACCTTGAGGCTCTAGAAATACTTGGAGAGGTGAGAATTGACATTATCCTAACTCTGTCAAATTATATTTCTACTCCTACTTTTCTCCCCCCCCCCAATTTTCTTCAGCGCTGTCTGGATTGGAACCGGGACATCCTGAAAAAGGAACTAGGGTTGACAGAGAAGGATATCATTGACATCCCAGCTCTGTTCAAATTGAACGAGGAAGGTCAAGCCTTGGCTTATTTCCCCAACATGGTAAGCAACTCAGTCCCCTTCCTCATCACCCCCTCTAATTCACAAGACATGGGAAGATCTTGATCAGAATTCCTAAACTCTAGAGTCAGACAGGACTTCTGAAGCCACCAAACACTCATTTTACAGATGAGGAAACTGAGACCCTGAGGAGTTGGATGATTTGTCCAAGGTCACATCTTTAGTAAATAGTGGAGCTGGCATTCAAACCCAGGCTTTCTACTTCCAATCCAGGACTCTGTTAACTCCCACATAATCAACACAATGGGTCAGATGTGGTCTCAAGAGGGATATATCCTTCCACCCCTACATAGATCACAGTTTGGCTAAGGAGAAAGAAAGAGTCTTGAGCTACGTGAATGTCCCATGTTTCTAGTTAACCTGACTTACTAATAACTCACTATTATTCACTAACCAGTGACTGGCAAATCACTATTTTTCTAAACCCTTACCTTCTATCTTAGAAGTATTATACTAAGTGTTGGTTCCAACGCAGAAGAGCGCTATGGCCTAGGCAACAAGGGTTAAGTGACTTGCCCAGGGACATACAGCTAGGAAGTGTCTGAGATCAGATTTGAACCTTGGACCTCTAGTTCCCCAGGCTTGACTCTCCTCTAAGCCATCTAGCTGCCCCTGGCAAATCACTATTAATAACAGCTAGCATTTATATAACACTTCAAGGTTTACAAAGAACTTTGTAGATCTTCATTCATTTACTCCTATCAACAATCCTATATGGGTTTATTATTAATGATATCATTACTATTAATAATTAGTATATTATTGAGTATTATAATATTATTTCATTCATTCATGTTAATGATACCCATTTTACAAATGAGGAAACTTATGCAACTAGCCCAAGTCCACTCATCTGGTAAGCATCCAGGAAAGGGTTAGAATTCAGATCTTCCTGAGTCCAAATCCAGATACTATTCCCTGCACCCCTTAGTGACTTAATTTTCTTCCAGAGATAATAACAATTCTATTCCCAGTCGTGTACATCTGAGAATAACAGGAACTCCCCCTAGAAGGTTTACAAATACTTTCTTCACAACCATGTTAAGGAAGAAGAGCCCAAATACTGATCCCATTTTACAGATGAGAATGCTAAGGTTGGGAGTTGAAGTTAATGTATTTTTGAAGTTTAAGAGAGACATTTAAATAGGAGTTTATTAAGTACCAGTAAATGCTATGTGTGGGTGCTCTGATAAGGATGGAGATTCAAAGAAAGGCAAAAAAAATTCTCAAAGAGTCCAGACTATTAAAATATGCAAACAATTGTGATATAAATACAGTATGTCGATTGTGCCTAAATAGAGAGATACAATACATATTTATATCATCATGTGTGTATATGTATACATAGAATATTTTATACACACATATATGTGCATAACTGGAGAGAATCAACAGATAGAAGACACTAGCACTAGGTTCAGGAAAGCTTCCTGTAGAAGGTGGGATTTTGTCTGGGATCTGAAGCCAGGGGAGCCTTGAGGCGGAGATGAGGCAAGAGAATGTTCCACGCATGTGGGATAGCCAGAGAAAATGTCCAGAGTCGGAAAGGGAGTGTTGTGTGTGAGGAATAGCAAGGTGGCCAGCATCACTACTTTGGAGTTGGGAGACAGAGTAAGGTGTAATAAGCTTGATTGGAGGAAAAGGTTGTAAAAGACTTTAAAAGCCAGTGAATTTCATTTTTCATCATAGGGGCAGTTGGGTAGCTCAGTGGATTGAGAGCCAGACCTAGAGATGGGAGGTCCTAGGTTCAAATCTAGCCTCAATTCCTAGTTGTGTGACCCTGGGCAAGTCACTTAACTCCCATTGCCTAGCCCTTAAGACTCTTCTGCCTTGAAACCAATGAGTAGTGATTCTAAGATGGAAGGTAAGGGTTTAAAAAAAAGCCAATGAGTTTCATATTTGATCATAGGGGCAGCTGGGTAGCTCAATGAATTGAGAGCCAGACCTAGAGATGGGAGGTCCTGGGTTCAAATCTGACCTCAGACACTTCCTGGCTGTGTGACCCTGGGCAAGTCACTTAACCCCCATTTCCTAGCCCTTACTGCTCTTCTGCCTTGGAACTATTACATAGTAATGATTCTAAGATGGAAGGTAAGGGTTTAAAAAAAATCCAAAGAATTTCATATTTGATCCTAGAGGTAACTGGCAGCCACAAGAGTATTGAACTTGGGAGTAGTGAGATACTACATTGAGCTGCCTTTGAGCTAAAATATACCCACAACACTGAAACTATCCTTTATTCTTCTCCCCCACCACCCAGTCTCTTCTGCCCCCTCTACCTACATGGGAGATTCAGACACTCAAATCATGGTACTTGGCTAGGAAATGTCTCTTCTCTTACCCTTTACATTGTGGCTTTCTAGTCCTATTTGACACGAGTGGCACAATTAGACCTGCCCTTTAGGAAAATCAGTAACAATTCACATTCAGATATTATTTCAGACTTCACTTTCCTCACCACCCTGGGATATAGGTAGTGTATTGTGCTCACATCACAGCAGAGCTTAAATAACAGAGTTACTCTTGCCTGGACACTGAAAAGTGTGAGATGGAAGGAGAGAGAAGGGAACTGACCCATTTCAGAGTGGGTAAGTCGTTTGCCCAAGTTCCCAAAATTCATTCATGGCAGAGCTGAGGACTTCTCACAATATTAAATGGTCATGATTGATGGAGGTTCTGAAATGCAGGATAGGATCTCAAATTGAGAAGCAACTTCAGAAGACATTAAGGCAGCCTTTCCACAAATGGCCACTCTTTCCTCAGTATCTCTAACAAGTGGTCCTCCTTCCCATCTCTGAAGATCTGCTATACCTACTAGACTTCCAGAAATTCTGCCCATCCTATCCTACCTCAACCCTATTATTTTGAGACTCTATTCCATTTCCTGAGGTCCTGTGCCCTCATGCCCAGTATGGTACTCTGGTGATGAAGCTGATAGTGATAATAATCAGCAGGTATATACTGCTTTAAGCTTCACAGTGTCCTTCATAAATATCTCATTTTTTCCTCACAACAACCCTAGGAGTTAAGTCCTATTGTTATACCAATTTTAAAGATGGGGAAACTGAAGTGGACAATGGGTAAGTGACATACTTAGGATCACACAACTAGTAAATTTCTGGGGCTGGATTTGAACTCATCTTCCTGACTTGAAAAGATCTTTTCTTTAGATATGGGGGCAATCCTCTGCTGATCAGATTGCCCGTCAGGCAGTTGCCCGTTGTAGAAAAAAGAAGGAAGGAGAATCAGTTGAGTCAGAGGTACCTCTTCAGTGGTACCAATTCTCAGCCTTGTTGGTCAGTGTTGGAGAGAACAGAAGGCCTGTTCCTGAGGCCTGGAATGGAACCCATTTCGTTGATCAGTGAGGCACTGTGATAACCCCAAAAAGGAAACTGGCTCTGAAGTCAGGAGCTGGTTTCAAATCCTACCTCTACCATTGTGTGAACTTAGGCAAGTCAACTTGCCTTGACTTAACCTCTTTCTCATCTATAAAATGAGGTAGTTGGACTAAATAACCTCTAAGGGCCCATCCAGCTTTGAATCTCTGATCCTTTCTGGGTCCCCATTTCCTTATCTAAAAGATGAAGGGGTTGGAGCAGATGGCCTCTGAGGTGCTGTCCAGTCCTGAAGCTATGATCTGATGATCTCAAAGTGAGATGAGAAGAGAAATCACAGCCTCTGGGAATGAGCCTCTACTTGTCTAGTGGGGCAAGCATCCATCTTGTCACCACTATCACATTCTCTGCTTTTCAGATTGGCCCAAAGTGCTTCATAAACCTTAAAGTGACATATAAATGCTACCTATCATTATCATGCCCTCTATTTTCTGGATTAGCTGAAAAAAATGATGTCGAGTTTCTTTGGTGCTTGGTGACTCATACAGTACTTCCCCCACAACAACCCTTTGATTCGAGACTGTATTTTTAGTCAGAAGGTCTGGATTCAAATACTCCCTTTACCACCTGTAGGACCTTAGGCAAGCCATTTAACTTCTTTGGACCTCATCTTTAAATGAAATGAGTGGTCTAGACTAGATGAACTATTCTAATTCCAAAATCCCATTTTCTTATTTCCATCTTACAAAGGAGAAGTCGAGGCTCAGAGAAATTAAATGACTGACTTTCTCTCATCCCATATACCACAACTTAAGAACTATAACTCTAAATTCACCCTTTGTTCCATTACTGACATCCACTCTGTCTTCTTCCCTACCCTTCCGGGTCCCATCAACACTCTCCATTGTGCCTTCTCTCCCTACAAAAAACAAACATGTACCTCCTTCTCTCCATACAGGTGAATATGATTGTGCTTGACAAGGACCTGGGGATCCCCAAGCCTTTTGGGCCCCTGATTGAGGAGCAGTGCTGCCTGGAGGCTCATATATGCTCAATTCTTCAACCCCTGGGTTTCAACTGTACCTTCATCGATGACATTTCCTCCTATCACAAATTAATGGGCGAGGTCCACTGTGGTACCAATGTCTGCCGGAAGCCCTTTGCCTTCAAGTGGTGGCACGTGGTGCCTTGACCTCATGAGTGGGCTTGGCATTCCCTTCCCTCATTCCCTCCACCTTCCCTCCACCTCCTCCTATATTCCCAGGTCTTATACCTTCTTAGAAATTGCTTTTTCTTCATTGGGCTGGGTCCATTTTGATATCTCCATTGGAATGGGATAGGGTCTGGGGAAAAGCATACCCAAGGTTCTGGAGCCCACTCTAGTTCATAAGCAATAGTCTCTAAGTCTGCCAGTCTACCTTCTCTTTCTTCAAGCAAATGAAAAGGGTCAATTCTTCTGTGGCCAAGAAAAGGTCTGATGGATGTCAAACTCAATCTGACTTTGACCCACAAACCCCATTTAGGATTCATCTCTCGAGGGAATGCTGCCTCTAGCTTCTCTGAGGATGTCCTTAGTCACTTCATTCTTCGCCAGCCCTTCTCACACCTCTGTCCCTATCTTTCTCCTCAGAGGGTCCAGGCACATCTCTTAATATTTATCCATTCTGCCCCACATCAGCCATCAGCTGCAATGGGTCAGCTACCCAAACCCAGACTAACTTCAGGTGTAGACTATGATGACTGGGGAGAGGGAGAGGGAATAGACACAAGGTATACTGGGCCCTGTTGGGGAACATCAGCCCAAGAATCCAAATGACCATTTCTAATTATACCAATTTCTCTCTTCTGTGCCTTTTTTCTGGAGTGAGGCCAAGGTTGGGACCAGGGGGGTGGGAAAGGGCCCTCTCTGTCCTCAGAGGTTCTATGGTTCCCACCATGTTGGGTCCAACCCTGGAGATGGGATCAAACAGCCAGTATATTTTCTAGGTTCTGGTAATTGCTTTCCAAGACAAGAGGATTAAATGGCCAATAGCACTTTTCCCCAAAAAAGGAAAGAATTCCTTATCACTACTTAACTATAGCTGAGTGATGGGAATATCACTCGGAGTTTGTGAATCAGGAGTCTGGAAGTGGAGGACTTGAGTTCAAATCCTACCTCTGACACCTACTAGCTGTGTGTCCTTGGGCATATCACTTAAAAATCTCCTGGTCACACATAAAAATGACGCGGTTGAACTAGATGGTCTCTGAGTTCTCTTCCAACTCAACATCTAGGCTCCTGCGATCTCTAGTCATGCTTCTACTTCCCCCACCCTTCCATGCAGCTTATAAAAGAGAGAGATCCCTGAATCTGTCCCCAAGAGTGTAGGACAATATTTGGGGACCTTTCTTAAAATAACTCCTTGAAGATGGTCTTCTTATTCCAAGAGGTCTGCCTGGGGTGCGATTCCTGCCCTATTTTCTCACAGAAACTTTTCCACAAATGCATTGGCTTTCTTCCCCAACTCCATGTCCTCTCCCCTAGATTCCCATCAAGAAATGAAAAGTATACAATTCTGAAGCACTCATGACTGTGGAGTATGGATGTAAAACTTTCTATGCATCCCTGGCTTTTCTCTTCACTCCCTTTCCTATTTTCTATTAGCTCCACTCAACAAGTACTTTAAACACCTACATGTGCAAGGCACTGGATATCCTATAAAATACAAAAACAGTCCTGCCCTCAAGAAGCTTACATTCTCCTGGAATGTAGCCTCCCCCTAGAGCCATTTCCCTCAGGGAACAAAAACTCAACTCAGCTTTATTGACTGGTCATCCAAACCAGATCTTCCTACAGTATCTTGAATTAGAGGGAACTTAAGCAATTCCCTGGACACAAATGAATTTCTAGGATTGAATGAACTGCCATAGAAAGTGTGTTGCTTGTCCCCTGGCCCAGTGTGACTCCATTAAGCAGACAGCTGAACTGATAACCACATTGGTAGTGACTCTTAGGCATTCCAGAGATGGGATTTGGTGGAATACTCATTCAGAAAAGTCCTTTCCCCCTTTTGTTCTGGTTCCCTTTCTCCTTAAGACTAAGTTAGCAGCTATCTCCTTTTTCCTCAACAGAAGTGTAATGTGGGCTGGATGACCAGAGCTCTGCTCTAGGATGAAAAACTTGGATGGTGCCAACAGCTCTCTAGATTCTATCAAAACCCACTCCATCTTTTTCATGGTGGTCTTGTCCTGAGGTGGACTTCCTATCCCTTCAGTAGCTTGGTTCACCACCTGACCCTAGTAGACATAGTGAGTCTACTCCACCCCACTCCCACCTCTACCATTGCCACTTGCCCCAGGTATAAATCATAGCTCTGCTCCAGATTTGGGACAAGCTACTCAACCCGGGCCTTCATTAGGCTGCCGAACCCAGCTGTAGGCCAGCTGTTGGTATGTCGCCATACTAACCACACTAACTGTTGGGAGCCAGCTCTCAGAATTCTGTTTTAAGCAGTATTTCTATGCATAGAAGTGCCTTTGGGGCTAAGTTTATTTTCTGGGAGGATGACTATGTCACTGCTCCATTTTGGATATTTAAAAAATACCAACCCCTTTCAGGAATAGTTATGCATTTGAATTGTGAGGAAGAGAGAGATTTGGTTGGCCACATGGACCTTATTCTCTGATACACTGAACATATTTCTGATTCCCAAAGTGTGATCATTCTGCAATGACACCATTAAAAATATTAGGGGGGGGCAGCTGGGTAGCTCAGTGGATTGAGAGCCAGGCCTAGAGATGGGAGGTCCTAGGTTCAAATCTGGCCTCAGCCACTTCCTAGTTGTGTGACCCTGGGTAAGTCACTTGACCCCTATTGCCTAGCCCTTACCACTCTTCTGCCTTGGAGCCAATACATAGTATTGACTCCAAGACGGATGTTAGGGTTTAAATATATATATATATATATATTAGGGGGTGACACCTCAAGATTGCCAGTGTCTGCATGGAATACTGTCACTACATTCAATGGTCGGGAATGACAAAGTATAATAGAAGGGAAAAAATCCAAATCTGGAGGCCAACAGGCCTTTACCCTTTACCCTTTACCCTTGTGACTTTGAGCAAATGTCAGCTTCCAGAGGCAGTGTGGCAAAATGAGAGTCAAAAGACCTGGATTCCAATTCTACCTGCCCTTTGCTTCCTCTGTGATATTGAGTGAGTTAGTCTCCTCCCTTCTCTCTTTAATGAGAGAATGCAACTTGATGTCCTCTAACTTTACATCTTTAACTCTTATGATTCTACAATCGCATGGCCTCCTTGGACTTCCTCAGATTCCTCAGATGTCTGACCTCTTAAAAGTTAAGAAGCTGGACACGTTATTGGGGTTCTTAATTTTTTATGTGTCCTAGATCCCATCTGTCAGTCATTCTAGTGAAGCCTATGGACCCCTTTACAGAAAAATATTTTTTAAGTGCATAAAATAAAAATCAGGCAAAGGAAACCAATAAGATTGAAATATGGTTATCAAAATATTTTTTAAAACAAGTTCACAGCCCTGTCCCACCCACTTAAGCATCCCTAGACTAGATGATCTCTAAGGTTACTCCCAATTCCCAAAATAAACCCTAAATTTCTTGAAGTTTTTTGGCCTGGGCCAATATCACTAGACAAAGTCCTGAGAGCTGTCAGAAATTAGTCTTTTCTATGGAGGTGATGGGCCTGAGTGCTTTGGGGGTGCTGAGATCTGAGCTCTCCCATGATGCCTCAACTGTTTCTGTCCCTGCATGCCAAGTGCTTATTATAAGGTTCTTTTGGGAGAGAGCTTCAGGATACCACACCATGTGTGTGGATTTGTGTTTGTGTTTTGTGTGTTTTTGACTCCTAGCCTGATAAGACATTCACTCCTACGCATGTGATAGATTTTCCTCTTAAGTCAGTTGCATTGTGACCCAGCATTAGGGGGGACCTCTCATCCTTTAGGGGGCAGTGACACTCAGGGGATCCTGAGGCTACCAGAGCTAAGAAAGCCTTGGAGGCCAGTGACATAGTGTTCTTTAGTGACAGAAAAGCGGATGATCAGTGTCCAAATTTAAGCTTACAAGGCTATGTTCATGGTAAGCCTTAAAAATATTTTTGTAGGGGCAGCTAAGTGGCTTGGTAGATAGAGAACCAGGCCTGGAATAAGGAGGGCCTGGGTTCAAATCTAGCCTTGGATACTTCCTACCTGTATGACCCTGGGCAAGTCACTTAACCCTAGTTGCCTAGCACTTGCTCTTCTGTCTTAGAGTTGTTACTAAGACAGAAAATAATGATTAAAAAAAATACTTTCTGCCCCTGTGTTACCTTGAAAAGTTTTGTGTTCATTTTAATGGCAAATAGGACAAAAAAAAACAACAATTTAACCCTTCAGGAAGCCTGCTAGATGATTTTAAAAAATGGGGGGAAAACCTACTGTGGCTCATAATGCCTCTGTCTAAAAAAATAAAATCAAAGTGATGCAACAGAAGAAATATAATGAGTCAATCTCTTCTTTCTTTCATCTCTCTTTCCTGATGCCTTTTATTTTTAGGTGACATTTCTGAAAAAACCACCTTGCCTTTACCACAGCCCCATTCCACCCCCAATTGAAATCTCCCTTATAACAAAGAAAAACAGTTATGCAAAACTAATAAGAAGAGTAGCTGTCTACAGATGCAGCATTCTATTCCCATAGGCCCCCACCTCTGTTCTCATTCTTTGGATGCTTCCTCTGTAGAGATACGGGGATCACAGCCCAAGAAGACCCAGGACCCAGGACAAGGGATGGGAGGGGAGCCGGGATGATAAGATTACTCTGTAAAGTGTGACTTAGAGGTCTAAGAATTCAACAGTCCAAGAAATCATTGAGTGCCTGCTATGTGCAAGGCATTGTGCAGGGAATACAAGCATATAAAAGGGAAAATCATTTCTGCCCATATACTGTTGAGGGGTGGATAGGGAAGGAATACAACATGTACATACATAAGTACATGACAATTTGAGGAAAGAGAGGGAGCATTATAACTCGGGGTTCAAGGAATGCTGTCAGAATATAGCATGTACATAGGAAACCTAGGGCTTCACACCTCTCCTTCTGGGCTCACATGACTCAGAGCAGACCTTGAGGGTAACCAACTTGTATAACTCTGGGGAAATCTCTGAATATAGGTCTGAGCTTCCAGAGATGTGAGTAAAAAGCCATCCCTAGGTCCCACATAAGCTCTAAAGGTAATATGTATTTATAGAGTACTGGACAACTTTTATTTAACCCTACAGATTATGTGGAAACACCAAGAATTCCCAGTAGCACATAAGCAATACAGAAACCACGTTGAGACTTACAACAAGCCATATATAAGCCCATTTCTCCCTTAATGGTGTTTATCATTTTAATACGGGGTCCTAAAAATCCTCTAAATTTTAGCAGCACCATGTGGCTTGAAATTCCCTCAGAAAACAACCAAGCGTGAGGTTGCCAATGGGGCAAACACATCACTCCTGCCTCCACAGTCTAGTACTTCCTTCTTTCCCACGGGTAAATACATCCCCACAACAAATATATGGTGTTCCCTGTAATAGTTTGGACTCTCCTCAAAGAGGAAATGAGCACAGTCTATGGTTGCTAGAAAGTTAGCTCTCATATTCCAGTGAGTCCTTTCACTACCCCCCCCCCAATGATTCTCTGAATGTGTGAACACCTCCAGAATGGATATGAGTTGAGAGGACTCCTTTTTTAATTAAGAACTTCTGAAAAAAAACTAAAAGTAAGTTGGTGGAAACTAGCTTTAAATCAACATCTTACACTATGTATCATAATAAATGCAAAAAAAGATAAGAGACCTGAAAGGCCAAATCATTTAGAAATGTATGGGAGAAAAGAAATAACAAAAATGGGAAAAGGGCATGTTTGTACAAAAAATATTTATTGTGACTCTTTTTGTGGTAGCAAACAATTGGAAATTAGGGGGTTATCTATCAATTGGCAAATGGCTGAACAAGTTGTGGTATGATTGTAATGACGTATTATTATGCTATAAGAAATGATGAGCAAGAGGATTTCAGAAAATTTTGTGAAGAATTACATGGACTGATGCAAAGTGAAGTGAACAGAACCAAAACAACACTGTACACAGTGACAGCAATATTTCTTGATGAGCAACTGTGAATGACCTAGTTATTCCCAGGAATGCAATGATCTAAAATAATCCTAGAGACTCATAAAGAAAAATACCATCTGCCCTCTTAGAAAGAACTAATAGAGTCTGGTTTTGGGAGGCAGAGTCAAGATGGTGGCATAGAGGCAGCAAAAGTTCAGACTTCCATAAACCCTCCCTCACCAATCAAAAACACAAGGCTTCAAGGGGACTGAAAATCAAATCTAACAACAGGATAGAGCTAGGGAACCCTCCTGCTGGATTCAACTTAAAAGGTAAACCCCCCCAAAAAAAACCTGAATTCTAGAGCACGTGGGTTTAAGGAGAAGGAAGAAGGAAGGTCCCAGGATCCCTCCCCCATCTACAGTGTTGGGCCTCCAGCAGTGGCTGGAATCTCTGGGCCAGCAAGGGTGCTAGTCCAGAGGGAGTACATTGCTGGCACAGCTGTGCCAGGCTCAAGGCACTGAACACAGGTGGCACAGAGGGAGCTGGAGGAGAAACACAGAGTAGGCAGCCTAGTTATGGCCAAGACACTTTATCTTGCCCCTCACCCCTTCTCAAGGTTTTGTCCTCAAGGCACATCCAGCTCTGCAGATCAACTCTGCCCTGGCTCAATCTCATTAAAAGGGCAGATAAGAAGCCTTCAGAGGGCAGGGAAGCTCAAGCTCCAACACCCCTCCCCCAGACTGCTCTGAAAGCCTTGCTGACTAAGCTCCAAGGGCAAAGGCTGCAACCACTACAGGCTACAACCTTGATAACAGGGTGGAAATCTCAGCTCCTTTTCAGCTTCTACTGTCAGCTGGGGAAGATCTGACCTCAGAGCTTATTAATGCCATCAGCCTAACCTGATCAATTGTCAGAGCAAAGAAGAAGCCCCTTCAGAACAAGCCCAATCTCACAGATCCAGCACATAATGAGAGGAGAAAGACTACAGGCAACTACAAAGAGCAAATGGAACAGAGGAGGAACAAGGAACACCAAGCAAAAACACATAAACTCTAGCAAACTGGACACAGGCTTTGGAAGAATTCAAAATACAATTCAAAAAACAATTAAGAGAGACTGAACACAACTGGGAAAAGAACTTAAAAAGCAAAATAAGTCATCTGGAAACAGAAAATATGTTTTGAAAGACAAAATTAACCAGCTTGAAAATGAGGCGAAGGAGATGAAAGATGACCTACAAAGAAAATAAGATCAGAAGAATGATAACCAAAAAACTAGAGGTGAAATTCAGTCCTTAAAAACTAGAATCCAACAACTAGAAGCAAATTACTTCACAAGGCAACAGGAAGCTATAAAACAAAATCAAAAGAATGAAAAAATTGAGGAAAATATTAAACACCTCATCCACAAAACCAAAGACCTAGAAAACAGGTCCTAGAGAGATAACTTAAGAATCATTGGATTACTGGAAGATCATGGCAAAAGAAAAAGCCTTGATATCATTCTATAGGAAATTATCCAAGAAAACTGCCCCAACATTCTCAAGCAAGAGGGAAAAGTAGAGATTGAAAGAATCCACAGATCACCTCCTATGCTTAATCTTCAATTGACAACACTCAGGAATGTTATAGCCAAATTCAAGAACTACCAGACCAAGGAAAAAAATATTACAAGCTGCTAAGAAGAAGTCATTCAGATACCATGAAACCACAATTAGGATAACACAGGATCTTGCTGCATCTACACTGAAGGACTAAAAGGCATGGAATATGATATTCTAGAAAGCAAGGGAACTAAGTCTATAACCAAGAATCAACTACCCTGAAAAACTGACTATATTCTTTCAGGGGAAAGTATGGTCATTTAATAAAATAGAAGACTTCCAAGCATTTATGTTCAAAATATTAAGTTCAAAAGACTGGACTTGAACATAAAATTCAATCCCAAACACAGAACTCAAGAGAATCACCAAAAGGTAATTAAGAAGGGGGGGGGAGAACCAAACAACTTTTTTTAAGGGACCCAATAAGTTTAAATGATTTGTATATCTATAAGAAAAGAGGATATTGGGGGCACCTGGGTGGCTCAGTGGATTGAGAGCCAGGTCCAGAGATGGGAGGTCCTGGGTTCAAATATGGCCTCAGGCACTTCCTAACTGTGTGACCCTGGGCAAGTCACTTGAACCCCCATTGCCTAGCCCTTACCACTCTTCTGCCTTAAAACCAATACACAGTATTGATTCTAAGATGGAAGGTAAGGGTTGAGAGAGAGAGAGAGAGAGAGAGAGAGAGAGAGGATAATGGTAATTCTTAAAAATTGTTATTATCACCTGCATAACTAGAAGAATTATACTTAGAGAGAACAGTGACAAACTGTATAGGATGAAATGCCAAGATACATTTCTTTTACTTCTAGGTATATATAGCAAAAAAAGAGGTTAATACTAAGAAAAATGGGAAAAGAGACACAATGGGGTAAATTTATATGGCATACAGAAGTGCATGGTGGGAGTGGGGAAGAACACCAATACACTGGAAGGGTAAAGAGGTTGGAGACAGGAAATACTTAATTCTTACATGCATTGAAATTGACTAAAAGAGGGAAGAAAAATCATATCCATTGGGGCAGAGAATTGATTCATGCCCTATAGAGAAGTAGAAGGGTATTAAATGGACTCGTGGGAAGGGAAGTAATACAAGGGAAGGAGAAGGTGGGGGATAGAGTAAAAAGACCCTAAAGAAAAATAAGAGGGGGATAAGAAGGGAGGACAGAGAAGCAAAATAAGGGTGGGAATTAGGGGAACTGATTAAAAACAAAACAATGGTGTAGAAGGAAATAGTAAAAGAAGAAAGGACAGAACTGGGAGTGGAAATCAAAATGTTGGGAAATACACAGCTGATAATCATAACTCTGAAAGTGAATGGAATGAACTCACCCATAAAACAAAAGCAAATAGCAGAGTGGATTAGAAATCAAAATCCTACCATATGTTGTCTACAAGAAACACACATGAGGGAGGTAGACACACACAGGGTAAAGGTAAACATGGTTGGGGCAAAATCTATTGGACATCAACTGAGAAAAAGAAGGCAGGAGTCACAAGCATGATATCTGACAAA
Organism: Monodelphis domestica; assembly: GCF_027887165.1. NCBI lineage: Eukaryota > Metazoa > Chordata > Mammalia > Didelphimorphia > Didelphidae > Monodelphis > Monodelphis domestica. Next base: position 392,628,244 of record NC_077230.1, read on the forward strand.
TCAGTTAGTTAAAGAACAAATCATAGAAACAATTAATAATTTCATTGAAGAAAATGAAAATGATGAGACATTCTTTCAAAATCTATGGGATACAGCCAAAGCAATATTCAGGGGGAAATTTATAATCTTGAGTTCATATATTAAATTAGGGAAGGCAGAGGTCAATGAATTGAGCATGCAAATTAAAAAACTAGATGAAATGGATGCTTAGATTAACAGAAGAAAAAAATAGAATACTTAAATAATCCCATATCACAAAAAGAAATTGAACAAGCCATCAAAGAACTACCTAAGAAAAAAATCCCCAGGACCAGATGGATTCACAACTGAATTCTATCAAACATTCAAAGAACAACTAATTCCAATACTATACAAACTATTTGACAAAATAAGCAAAGAAGGAATTCTACCAAATTCCTTTTATGACACAAATATGATACTGATTCCAAAGCCATGCAGGTCAAAAACAGAGAAAGAAAACTATAGACCAATTTCCCTAATGAACATAGATGCAAAAATCTTAAATAGAATACTAGCAAAAAGATTCCAGAAAGTTATTCATTGTTATAATGGTTATTCATTATGATAAGGGGGCTTTATACCAGGAATACAATGATGGTTCAATATTAGGAAAATCATCCACATAATTGACCATATCAACAAGCAAATCAACAAAAATCACATGATTACCTCAATAGATGCAGACAAAGCTTTTGACAAAATACAACACTCATTCCTATAGAAAACATTAGAAAGTATAGGAATAGAAGGTCTTTTCCTAAAAATAATAAACAGTATATATATAAAACCATCAGCAAGCATCATCTGCAATGGAGATAAACTAGAAGCATTCCCAATAAGATCAGGAGTGAAACAAGGATGCCCATTATCACTGCTATTATTTAACATTGTACTAGAAACACTAGCAGTAGCAATTAGAGAAGAAAAAGAAATTGAAGGTATTAAAATAGGTAATGAAGAGACCAAGCTATCACTCTTTGCAGATGATATGATGGTCTACTTAAAGAATCCTAGAGAATCAACTAAAAAGCTAGTGGAAATAATCAACAAGTTTAGCAAAGTTGCAGGATACAAAATAAACCCACATAAGTCATCAGCATTTCTATATTTTTCCAACACAGCTCAGCAGCAAGAATTAGAAAGAGAAATTCCATTTAAAATCACCCTAGACAATATAAAATGCTTAGGAATCTATCTGCCAGACAAACACAGGAACTATATGAACACAACTACAAAACACTTTCCACAAAATTAAAACTAGATCTAAATAAATGGAAAAACATTAAATGTTCATGAGTAGGATGAGCTAACATAATAAAAATGACAATCCTACCCAAACTTATTTAGTTATTTAGTGTCATACCCATTGAACTTCCAAGAAACTTTTTTACTGAAATTAAAAAAAAAAACATAACAAAGTTCATTTGGAAGAACAAAAGATTAAGGATATCAAGGGAAATAATGAAAAAAAAATGTGAAGGAAGATGGCCTAGCAGTACCAGATCTCAAACTATACTATAAAGCACTGGTCATTAAAACAATAGGGTACTGGCTAAGAGACAAAGGAGAATCAGTGGAACAGACTTGGGGTAAGTGACCTCAGTAAGACAGTCTATGATAAACCCAAAGATCCAAGCTTTGGGTATAAAAATTCACTATTTGATAAAAACTGCTGGGAAAACTGGAAGACAGTATGGGAGAGATTGAGTTTGGATCAACACCTCACACCCTACACCAAGATAAACTCAGAATGGGTGAATTACTTGAATATAAAGAAGGAAACTATAAGTAAATTAGGTGGACACAGAATAGTATACTTGTCAGATATTTGGGAAAGGAAAGATTTTAAGACAAAGCAAGAGTTAGAAAAAAATTACAAAATGTAAGATAATTTTGATTACATTAAATTAAAAAGAGTTTATACAAACAGAATCAATGCAACCAAAATCAAAAGGGAAGCAACAAATTGGGAAAAAATCTTCATAACCAAAACTTCTGATAATGGTCTAATTACTCAAATTTATAAAGAGCTAAATCAATTGTACAAAAAAATCAAACCATTCCCCAATTGATAAATGAATGGGCAAGGGACATGAATAGACAATTTTCAGATAAAGAAATCAAAACTATTAATAAGCACATGAAAAAAAGTGTTCTAAATCTCTTATAATCAGAGACGTGCAAATCAAAACAACTCTGAGGTATCACCTCACACCTAGCAGATTGGCTAACATGACAGCAAAGGAAAGTAATGAATGTTGGAGGGGATGTGGCAAAATTGGGACAATAATGCATTGCTGGTGGAGTTGTGAATTGATCCAACCATTCTGGAGGGCAATGTAGAACTATGCCCAAAGGGTGCTAAAAGACTGTTTGCCCTTTGATCCAGTCATAGCACTGCTGGGTTTGTACCCCAAAGAAGGAAAGGGCATATACAAAAATATTCATAGCTACGCTCTTTGTGGTGGCAAAAGATGGAAAATGAGGGGATGCCCTTCAATTGGGGAATGGCTGAACAAATTGTGGTATCTGATAGTGGAATACTATTGTGCTCAAAGGAATAATGAACTGGAGGAATTCCATGTGAACTGGAACAATCCAGGAATTGATGCAGAGTGAAAGGAGCAGAATCAGGAGAACATTGTACACAGAGACTGATACACTGTGGTACAATCGAATGTAATGGACTTCTCTATTAGTAGCAATGCAGTGATCCAGAACAATTCTGAGGGACTTGTGAGAAAGAACACTATCCACATCCAGAGGAAGAACTGTGGGAGTAGAAATACAGAAGAAAAACACCTGCTTGATCACATGGGCCAACAGGGATATATATGATGAGGGATGTAGACTCTAAACAATCACCCTAGTGGAAACATATACAACATGGAAATAGGTTTTGATCAAGGACACATGTAAAACCCAATGGAATTGCATGTGGGCTATGGAAAGGGGTCAGGGGAGGGAAGGGAAATAACATGTATTTCCTTGTAACCAAGGAAAAATATTCTAAATTGACTAATTAAATAATTTTTTAAAAAAGAACTAATGGAGTCTGAATGCAGAATGAGAAATACTATATTTCACTTTCTTCCCACCATTTTTGTTTGATATCTCTTCCACAAAATGACTAATATAGATAAACGTTTTACATATAAAATCTATATCATATTGCTTACTATCTGAGGAAGAGGGGAGAGGGAAGGAGGAAGGGTGAAGAAAATGAAGAGAATTTAGAATGCAAAACTTTTTAATTAACATTAAAAATGTTATAGGTAATTGGGGGAAATAAAATATTATTTTAAAAAAGAAATGACAGAAGAATGGAAAGAGATACTTTTTACAACTTAGATGATGGAAATTTTCTTAATTAAACAAGGTATATATAAAGAAGATTATAAAGATAGACGAGACAATTTTGATTATGTAAAATCAAAGGGCTAATGCACACAAAAAAATGGTGAAGACAATGAGAGAAGCAGATTAAAGCAAACTGAATTTCCACCTCACACCCATCAGGAAAATGACAAATGTTAGAAGGGCTACAGGAAAATAGAAATATGAATGCAGTGCTGAAGGAGCTGTGAAATGATACAAATATTCTGCAGTTACTAGGAAGCTGCTCTTGGGAAGAAGCTGCTTAGAGGAAGAGCCATTGCTAGGTGGCTCCATGGATTGAGAGCCAGGCCCAGAGACAGGATGTCCTGGGTTCACATCTGACCTCAGATACTGCCTAGTTGTGTGACCCTGGGGAGGTCACTTAACCCCCACTGATTAGCCGTGACCATTCTTCTGCCTTGGTACTGATTCATAGTATTGATTCTAAAATGGAAAGAAGAAGAAGGAAAATATGAAAAAGGAGGAAGAGGAGAAGGAGGAGGAGGAAGAGGAAGAGGTAGAGGAAGAGGAAGAGGAAGAAGAGGAGGAAAAGACCAAACCATGCCCTGCTTTAAAGGCATGAGCAACTATCAGCTGTCCCACAGAATGTTTCATGGTTTTTTAATATGTTTTTACTAATCAGCCTCCCAGGAGAATAAAATAATAGTTTACTGTTTCATGTTTTATTTTATCAACATGCATTTCTGGGGTAGGCAGCTAGTTAGCATTATAGATATATAATATCTGTAATATATAGTATACTGGCCTGAGTTCAAATCCTGCCCAAGATATTTATTAGCTGTGTGACCCTGGGCAAATCCCTTGACTTCTCTCAACCTCAGTTTCCATATCTGTAAAGTGGGGATAAGAGTAGCTCCTACTTCACAGGGTTATTTTGAGGAGCACACAAGATAACATTTGTTAAATGCCTACTTTAGAGAGATATAAAAATGCTAACCATCATCATTATCATCATCACCATCAGTGTCTTTGCTTGTGACTACTTAGCACTCATGTCTCAGGGCAGTTGGGAGATCAGTTTAAGTAAATCTATTCATTATTCTTGAAGTGCTAAAGAATCATTGCCTATTATTATTTTGTGTTTCAAGCATTTCTTTTGTAGTGGAGGAAACCTGAGGTGGTCCATTACCTTATAGAACAAAAGCCTTCAGTTTGGCATTCAAAGCCTTTCACGATCTAGCCTTCTCCTACTTTTCCAGGCCTGTTACACCTTATTCTGTATATATATTTTGTATATGCATACACATAGGTGTATGCACACCAGCCATGGGCTTTGGGGGAGAGGGTGTGAGTGTGAGTGTATATAAATGCCCACATATACCATGATGTGTTCTTGCCCATCAAAGCACATATAACCACACACATGTGCACATATACACTCCCAAATTGGCTGCTAAATCGCAAATATGCTGATGTGGCCGTCCCCTCTGCCAGGCTGGGATATTAAATGCCAGACAGGGGTGAGAACACATGTGGCAGCTTCCATAGGGCAGGCAGCTCCGAAGAGCTTTGTTGGCTAGACAGAGGAGTGGGGGAGGGGGTGCCAAGTGACCTAAAGGGTCTGGACAAGCTTTCTAAATCCCAGCAGCTAAGCTTTAGTATGAGAAATGGGGTGGAGATGGTGCGTGGCCCCTGGCTTCAGGAGGTCCATCCAGGCTATGGCTGTACCTGGAGACCCTAAGGTGGGAGTTCTGTCCCAAGCTACTCAAGGAACTGCCTTAGACTTCACCCTTATTGGAGGAAATCTAGTTCCATGATAGTAAATGCTGCCTATGATAAAACTGCTATTTGATCCATGGCCCAAAGCTGTGATGGGAAGGTTTTCAAGGCTACCCAGAATATGAATGGAGTTACCAAGTCCTTTTCCACGTGAACAGAAGCCTATAGAAAAGTGCTAAGAGAGGACCAGACTATTTCCTTCTTAGGGAGGAAGAGAGTTTGGAAAATTGTTTAAAATTTATAAAAAATGAATGTCAAGGGTAACTGGGTAACTCAGTGGTTTGGGAGCCAGGCCTAGAGATGGGAGGGCCTGGGTTCAAATCTGGCCTTGGATACTTCCTAGCTATGTAACCTTGGGCATTTCATTTAACCACTGTTGCCCAGCCCTTACCACTCTTCTGCCTTGGACCCAATACTGTGTAATTGAAAATCTGTTACCCTAAAAAAAGAACTACATTTCCCGGGAACCCACTGACTTCCTGTCATTACATACTTCCTGTATACTGGGGATAAATTTAATGGACATTATGGGCCTCAGCCTCTTTGACTTGCTATTATGAGCATAGTAGTGGTAAATGTGGGAGTTTTAACAGGCTAATTAGCCATAGGTACATGGTTTTTATTTTGTATCCCTTTTATTCCTTTATTTCTAATGATCATTTAATAAATCTTTTAATATAATATTTTAATTTTTACAATACTTAGTATCAGTTCTAAGACAGAAGACTAATTTAATTTAATTTCAAAAATAAAAAAAGAAGAGTAAGAAGATGGCCTAGAATGGAGAAAGACTTAAGAGGCTGTTAGAACTGCAAGACATTGGGCAGGAAAGAACTTCATAATCAACTAGACCAGAAGAGAGTTAAGGACTAGACAAACATATTTGAGAATTATCAGCATAGAGATGACAGTTGAAACTAAGAGAATTTATGAGATCCCCAGGTGAAACAGTATAGGAAAAGAGAAGAGGACCCCTAGCCTAGAGATTTGGGGGACACCCACTGCTAATAATCTAGAGGAAGACAGAAAACAGAGAAGACAGAAAAGGAGCTGTCAGGTAGAAGAAGAAACAGGGGATAAAGAGTCACATCACCAAAACCTAGAGAGAAAGGAATACCAAAAAGAAAAGGGTGTTCAACTGAGTCAAAGTTTGCAAAGAGGTCAAAAAACATAAGGACTAAGAAAAGACCATTTGATTAGCAATTATAAGATCACTAGGAACTTTTAAGAGAAGCTTAGGGTCCAGATGCCTCTTGGTCCTCAGGCTGTCCAGATGGGGAAGATAGCCTTCCCCCACTTTCTCTTCAGCCCTCATGCCACAGATAGGAGTGGGGGGATTGTTGTGAGTGCTCTTTCCTCCTTTTCTTATTACAAACCCCAGAATTATGACTAATCCAATATAGGCAGTTGGGAAATGGATAGAGCACTGGACCTTGAGTCAGAAAGATCTAGTTTCAAATCTTGTCTCTTACATGTACAAGCTATGTGATCAAGGGGTAAGTCTCTTAACCTCTATTTCCTGCAATATTCTCATCTGCAAAAAGTGGGGGCTGGGGGTGGAATAGCATTTATCTTCCAGGGTTGTTGTGATGATATAGAGATGATACTTATAAACTGTCTTGCAAACTTTAAAGCAATATATAAATGTATATCTATTTATATATGCTAGATAATCAAATTAACAGGGCAGCTAGATGGAACAATGGATAGAGTATCAGGCCTAGAGTCAAGAAAACCTAGTTCAAATCCACCCTTACACACTTACTAGCTGTGTGGCCTTGGAAAAGTCACTCAACCCTAATTGCCAATAAGCTGGAGAAGGAAATGGACAACCATTCTAGTATCTTTGCCAAGAAAACCCTAAATGAGGTCACAAAGCCTGGAACACAAGTGAAAATACTGAACAAAAATCAAATTAGCTCTGCTATTGACTCTGCTAATCACTTAGGATGCAAAGAAAAAGAAATAGTCCCTCAGGAGCTCATATTCTGTTAAGAGAGATGTATGCAAATAACCAGCAAGGATTCTTAACCTTGAGTCCATGAATTGAGCATTTCAAAGGATTTGTGAACTTGGAAAGGAAAAAAAAATGACATTTATTTTCACTAGCCTTCGGCTTCCTTTCTAATAGTCTGCATTTTATTTTATACATTTAAAAATATGGTTATGATAAAGGGTTCATAGGTTTTACTGGACCTTGCAAAAAGGACTCCAGAATCCCAAAAAGGTGAATAATCCCCAGTTTGGGAGATCTTTCTCATCAGTCCAAAAGATTCTGATACAGATCTGAGGATTTAGATGCAATAAAGTTTTTATTTATTTTGAATTTTATTCTGTTATGAGGAACTATGAGATCACAAAATACTAAATGTCTGAATCAATGAGTACAGTGGAAAGTGATCTGAGAATGTAATATATTTCAGTGCTCTGATCAACTACACTTCCAGAGGAATTATAGTGAAACATGCTACTCACTTTGTTGTAGAGAGATTTTTTTTCTTTTTCAATTGAGAGTGGAGGGAGGGAAAGAAGAAGGGAAAGGAAGGAAGAAAGGAAGGAAGGAAGGAAGGAAGGAAGGAAGGAAGGAAGGAAGGAAGGAAGGAAGGAAGGAAGGAAGGAAGGAAGGAAGGAAGGAAGGAAGGAAGAAGGGAGGGAGGGAGAGAGAGAGAGAGAGAGAGAGAGAGAGAGAGAGAGAGAGAGAAAGAAAGAGAGAAAGAAAGAAAGTGAGAAAGAAAGAGAGAAAGAAAGAAAGAAAGAAAGAAAGAAAGAAAGAAAGAAAGAGAGAAAGAAAGAAAGAAAGAAAGAGAGAAAGAGAGAGAGAAAGAGAGAAAGAGAGAAAGGAGAGAGAGAAAGAAAGAAAGAAAGAAAGAAAGAAAGAAAGAAAGAAAGAAAGAAAGAAAGAAAGAAAGAAAGAAAGAAAGAAAGAAAGAAAGAAAGAAAGAAAGAAAGAAGGAAAGAAAGAAAGAAAGAAAGAAAGAAAGAAAGAAAGAAAGAAAGAAAGAAAGAAAGAAAGAAAGAAAGAAAGAAAGAAAGAAAGAAAGAAAGAAAGAAAGAAAGAAAGAAAGAAAGAAAGAAAGAAAGAAAGAAGGAAGGAAAGAAAGAAAGAAAGAAAGAAAGAAAGAAAGAAAGAAAGAAAGAAAGAAAGAAAGAAAGAAAGAAAGAAAGAAGAAGAAAGAAAGAAAGAAAGAAAGAAAGAAAGAAAGAAAGAAAGAAAGAAAGAAAGAAAGAAAGAAAGAAGAAAGAAGGAAAGAAAGAAAGAAAACAAGACCTGAAAAGGGGGGGGGCAGATATAAAAAGTAAAGGTTGTATTTTAACTATTGATCAACCTTCTGTTTCATTTCTTAGACTATATTGAGCCCAGGAATCAAAGGAAAAGCCATATGTGAAAAGACAGTACATTGTGGGTAGGGAAAGCAGCCAAAATCTTGGTGTGTTCAGAGACTGGTTCAGGTGTTTGTGGGCTTTGGGCTCTACCTTGCGGCCAAACCAGACATTACATGACAAGCTCGCCATATGATTCAAGGAGGCACTGTGAGCCAGTATACTTCTATGCTGATGAAGAATAGGGATAAAGGTTCTGAAATCTTTGGAGTATGAGTATGTACTTGGTAGAGAAGACAGTGAGACTAAACTTCTAAAATAAGTAACCTATGCTAACTGCCTTTATTTCCTCATCCTTCACTCCCTCTTTAAGCCTTTTCAATGACTGGTAAAAATTCTGTAGAAATTGCTCTGTCCAACTTCACTAATGATCTTTTTAACTGCCAAATCCCACTAAAGAATGACCTTTTCTCAGTCTTCATCCTAGCCGACCACTCTGCAGCTTTTGATAAAATTAACCAAACTGCTTCTTCTGGATTTCTCCTCCTTGCTATCTCCTGATTCTCCTATTTGACAATCGTTTCTTGGTCTCCTTTCTTTGTTCATCATTTTTCTCCCTTTTCTAAGTATACATGTCTCTCCAAGCCTCTGTTCTCTGACCTATTTTGTTCTCTCTCTTTTTTTGAAACCCTTATCTTCCATGGTAGAGTTAATACTGTAAATTGGTTCTAAGGCAAAAGAGTGGTAAGGGCTAGGCATTGAGGATAAAGTAGCATGCTCACATAGCTAGGAAGTACTTGAGGTCAAATTTGAACCCAGGATCTCCTGTCCCTAGGTCTGGCTCCCAATCCATTGAACCACCTAGGCACAGGTCAGGACATATCTCTTCCTTGCTCAAAGAAAATTTCAGTGACTTCCTATTGCCACAGCATAAATGCTCAAATCTACCTTTTCCAAATTTATTTCATGGTATTTACCTTTACACGCTCTGTGTGTGCTTACTGGCCATTCTCTGATCTTCTTCATTTATCCATCTCAAGTGATACAAGAATGCCCTCTCTCCACATCTCCACCTGAGAAATCCTTTTCTTTCAAAGCCAATTCAGCGAGTACCTCCTCCATTAAGTCCTTCTTGTCCCTGAAGGTGAAAGCCTTCTTTCCTTCCTTAAATTTTCCTAGGTTCCTTCATCTCTCTCTCTCCTTTGCCTCATCAAACTCCGCCACTTATTCTATTTATTTATACACACATCTATCCCTCCCTATAGATCCCAAACTCTTTGGACACAAAGACTGTGTCCATTTTCATCTTTATATCTCCCCAGGCCCAGCCAAGTGCCTTGTATATGTTAAGTGCTTAACCACTGATTACTGGTGAATTCAAGATAAATAAAAAAAAGATAGATAGAGTGGTCTGGTATTTTCCCCAGGAAGCCTTAAGTCAGTGGGGCAGGAGATCAGGCTGCCAAAGTCTACCAAAGACCATAGCAACACAGCCTCGCTGGAGTCCAGAAATAAAGGGAAGAGAAACAGCAGATGACTTGATTCCCACTAGACTGTGAACTCTTTATCGCCTTGAGCTGAGGACTAGTGTGATGGCAGGGTGTGTCGAGCTCATCGATCCCAATAACCTTCCCCTGGCTGTAAGTCAGGCTCTCACATCTGCTGTGCAGACAGAGATGGCATTTTACTTTCAAGTTGACATTGACAAAATAAATGGAGCAGAGATTGGGGCGCAAGTAGGGGATACAGCTGACTGTTCAAATGAGAAAAGAGGACAAAGATGATGGAAAAGCAATGGAGGCTGCCTCTCCTTCCTTCACCAAAAAGCATCTATGAAGCATCTTCTGTGTGTAAGGCACTCATATGACGACTTCTAAACTTACTCTTCCAAAGCAGGTCAGGGTCCCAAAGTGCAGCTGGCTACGTTGCCCTCAGGGGTCATAAAGTTCTTATCTCAGTGCCTGGCATGCTAACTATGATGATGATTTTTCTTCCGTTAGCTCAAAATCCTCATTCCACTGTGGTCCCTCCCTATATTTACCACCAGTGATTAGTGCCCCCAATTCAATTAACCAATGAATATCAATTGTTATTTGGTTGTTTCAATTATATCCCCTCTGTAAAACATCATCCCAATGCAATTATCAATATTATGGAAATAAGTCTTTATCAATGATACATGTAAAACCTAGTGGAATTGCTTGTTGGCTATGGGAGGGGGAATAGGGGAGGGAAAGAACAAGAATCATGGAACCATGGAAAAATATTCTAAATTAATTAATTAAATTAAATGTTTTAATTAAAAAAAAGAAAAAGAAACTTAAAAAAATATATCCCCCTTTGTGTCCCACTCTTCGTGACCCTATTTGAGGTTTTTGGCAAAAATCCTGCAGAGATTTGCTGTTTCCTTCTCCAGCTCATTTTACAAATGAGGAAACTGAGACAAACAGGGTTAAATGACTTGCCCAGGATCACACAATTAATAAATGTCTGTGATTAAATTGAACTCAGAAGGTTCCTGACTCTAGGCCAGCACTCTATCCTCTGAGCCACTTAAGATGTTTCTTTTCTTTTTTTTACCACCTAGGATATGTTTTCAATAACAATATCTAGTTAGTATTCATATACTTTAAAGTTTGTAAAACTTTAGAAATATTTCATTTGGTCCCTCTCAAAAACCTACTACTGTAATCTCCCTTTTCCAGATGAGGAAATTGAAGCAGAGGTTACATGACTTGCCCAGGATCATATAGCAAGTAAGTGTCTGAAGTTAGATTTTCATTCAGATCTTTTAGACTCAGCTTCACGACTTTATAGATAAGATTTCCAGTAGAAGGTGGCATTTGGACTGACCCTTGAAGGTAGTTAATGGTTCCAAAGGCAGAAATGAAGAGAGTGTATAATTCTAAGTGTATTCTAAAAAAGTGTATCTAAGAAGCATATCTTGATCAATGGATAAGATATGAATGCTGGTACCTTCCTCCCCATTTCTTTTCTAAAGGCAAAAGGTTCAACTTAAAGGTACTCCCCTGTGTTGGCTTCAGAGGATAATGAAGATATAAAAAGGGCAGAGTCTCTCCCTCTCAGTAGATGGGTAGAGACTGTGGGTGTGAAATGTTCCATATTCTAGAAAAAGGCTGCTTTAACTATTTTCTTTTGTGAGACGATAGTGGCATCAATAAAAAAAAGAGAAGGAAAACATCTCACCCAAGATAATGTTATGGTCTAACACATTTCAGCTAAAGGCAGAGAAGGAAAAGATTCAGTTTGTGGCCTCTGGAGATTTGAGCTGCAAAACAGGTCATTTGTCCCAGACAGCAGGGAGCAGAGCTCCCACACTGCATCAGACTTGGTAAAGGCCCAGGAATGAGCTCATCCCTTTCTTTGGACACTCCACAAGGCAGACACTTGGCCCAGTCCAGATGACTAATGGGCTTAACAGCACCAGAGGGCCAGAGCTGCAAAAACCATCCAGCTAGCCAACAGATAAATGTGAAATGTGATAGACACCTATGGGTCCCATGTGCCCCTTTGTGGGTACATAAGAAATCTGGGACACTCCAGTAGCCAAGGCAATCTACATTTGGGTTTGCTTTGGTTTGGTTTTTTCCCTTAAGTGTATATTTAGGCAAAGAGTCACAATAGTCAGTTGAAAAACGAGGCCGGCCAGGATCTGAATTTTAACCAAGGTTTGATGAAATATTGTTAGAATTATTTAAGAAAATTGAAAAATCTTTGGATGTATCCTCACCCCCCTCTTGATCTCTTTCCTCTCTCAGGCCAAATGATCCTTGACATTCTGTAGAGAATGAAAGCAATCAGAAAATGATGGCCACATAGCTTATTTAACAGAGCAAAAAATCAAGGGCAAAAAAAGGTTGCAGCTGACCTACAGGACCGACTCCACCTTCATCTGTGTCCCTAACTTCCTCTGATGTGCCCTCTCAGCTTTTCATTCCTGAAGGGCCAATCCAGAAGGATTTGTAACCCAGGACCAGCACATGTTTCAGGAAGATCAAAGAGAAGGATCTGTGTCTGGGACCCATCCTTAGGGTTAGGATGGTATCAAGGGGCAACAGAGGAAGGTCAGGAGGTGAATCTGACTTCTGTCCATCTCTCCTCCAATCTAAAAGGAATCACACTAGCTGCCGAGTTTTTGCCTACCAGGGTCCATCAGCTGCTTAAGTCTCTGGTGTTTATGTGAGTCTGGGCCATCTCTAAAGCCATGGCCTTGCCAGTTTTTTTGCAGTTGACAGGGAGAAATTCAGGCTGCCCTCTAGTGCCCTTCCATGTGGTGTGGCAGACAGGAAATCTCTCTCAAGGGCAAAGAAAAGAAGAAAAGAAAGCCAAGCCTGGCTACTGGTCTCTAGGCCTTGTTTCCCTCCTCCTTTCTCAATAAGCATTTGTCTTCAAATATGTATTAAGTGCTTAATATTTGCCAGACACTGCATTAAGGGCTGAAAAGGCAAGGAAATGCAAAAAGAATCCCTGCCCTCAAGGAGCTCCCAAGCTAATAGGAGTGGGACAACATGCAAAGAGTCATAGACCAAACAAGATAGCCATGATTTAATGGGAGTAATCTCAGAGGAAGGTACTAGAACTCAGGGGAATCAGGAAAGGAAAAAGGGAAGATTCTAGCTGAGACCTGAAGGAAGCCAGAGAAGACAAAAGGTGAAGATGAAGAGGGAGGGAGTTCAGACATAGAAGACAGCCAGGGAAATGACAGGAATTGGGGAGATGGGATGCCATATGTCAAGGAGGTCATTATCACTGAATCCAGAAGAACATGAAGGTGAAAGAAGTATAAGAAGACAGAAAGGAGGAAGGAGGGCAGCTGGGTGACTCAGAGGATACAGAGCCAGGCCTGAAGTCAGAAGGACCTAGAGTCAGGAACTCATTTTCATGAGTTCAAATCTGACTTCAGACTAGCTGTACAAAACTTGAGCAAGTCTCTTAGTCCCCTTTGCCTAGCCCACACCACTCTTCTGGCTTAGAATTGATACTAAGATAGACAATAAGGGAGAAGGAAGAATAGGAGAAGGAGGAAGAGGCCAAGTTATGAAAAGCTTTAAAAGAGAATTTCAAATTTTATTTTTAAGACAGCACCATGAGAGTTAGTAGAATAAGTGAATGGCACAGAAAGTTCTATCAATCAGCTTCTCATCCATTGGAATTGCAGCAGAAAGAGGAAAAGGAAGAAGAAAAATGTTTATTAAGCATTTACTATGTATTGAGCACTGTACTAAGCATCTTACAAGTATTATCTCATTTGAACAATCCAGATGAAATCCAGTGAAGGAAAGGATCATAGAGATCACTAGAAATTCTTTGTTATCCTTATCTCTGTTCCCCAAATTACCTTTACCCAAGGATAAATCATCATTTGAGAGAAATAAGAAGTTCTGCCTTGGTTCTCAGATAAAGGAATCAAAACTATTAATAAGCACATGAAAAAGTGTTCTAAATCTCTTATAATCAGAGACATGCAAATCAAACAACTCTGAGATATCACCTCACACCTAGCAGATTGGCTAACATGACAGCAAAGGAAAGTAATGAGTGTTGGAGAGGGGATGTGGCAAAGTGGGGACATTAATGCACTGCTGGTGGAGTTGTGAATTGATCCAACTATTCTGGAGGGCAATTTGAAAACTATGCCCAAAGGGCGATAAAGACTGACTGCCCTTTGATCCAGCCATAGCACTGCTGGGCTTGTACTCCAAATAGACAATAAGTAAAAAGACTTGTACAAGAATATTCATAGCTGCGCTCTTTGTGGTGGCCAAAAATTGGAAAATGAGGGGAATTCAATTGGGGAATGGCTGAACAAATTGTGGTATATGTTGGTGATGGAATAATATTGTGCTGAAAGGAATAATAAACTGGAGGAATTCCATGGAGACTGGAACAACCTCCAGGAAGTGATGCAGAGCGAAAGGAGCAGAACCAGGAAAACATTGTACACAGAGACTGATACACTGTGTACAATCGAACGTAATGGACTTCTCCATTAGTGGCAATGCAATGACCCTGAACAATCTGCAGGGATCTAAAAAATACTATCCACAAGCAGAGGACAAACTGTGGGAGTAAAAACACTGAGGAAAAGCAACTGCTTGACTACAGGGTGTGAGGGGACATGTCTGAGGAGAGACTCTAAATGAACACTCTAATACAAATACCAACAACGTGGAAATAGGTTCAAATCAAGAACACATGTGATACCCAGTGGAATCTCGTGCCAGCTATGGGAGAGGGGGAGGGGGATGGGGAGGAAAAGAAAATGATCTTTGTCTCCAGTGAATAATGTTTGGAAATGCTCAAATAAAAAAAAAAAATAAATTTTTTAAAAATTTAAAAAAAAAAAAGAAGTTCTGCCTTGGATAGAGGGCTTAGTATATACTAATTACAGAGAAATGCTTCCAGACAGCTAGGTGGGAGTGCCATAGGGCCTAGAGTCAGGAACTCATCTTTGTGAATTCAAATCTGAATCTCAGACATTTACTAGCTGTGTGACTCTGGTCAAGTCACTTAAAATTCTTTTTGCCTCAGTTTCCTCATCTGTAAAAGATTTGGAGAGGAAAGGGCAAATTGTCACAGTATTTTTGCTAAGAAAATCCCAAATAGGGTCACAAAGAATCAGACATGACAAAATAACTGAACAACAAAAATTATCTGGGGCAATAGGTAACACAGTAAATAGGGAGCCAAGCCTAAAGTAAGGAGGACTTTGATTCAAATCTGGCCTCAGATACTTCCAAGCTGTTACCCTAGGCAAGCTGCTTAACCCCAGTTCCCTAGCTCCTGCTGCTCTTCTGCCTTAGAATTGATACTAAGATAGGAAGTAAAGGAGAAAGAAAGAAAGAAAGAAAGAAAGAAAGAAAGAAAGAAAGAAAGAAAGAAAGAAAGAAAGAAAGAAAGAAAGAAAGAAAGAAAGAAAGAAAGAAAGAAAGAAAGAAAGAAAGAAAGAAGAAGAAAGAAAGAAAGAAAGAAAGAAAGAAAGAAAGAAAGAAAAAGAAAGAAGGAAAGAAAGAAAGGAAAGAAGGAAAGAAAGAAGGAAAGAAAGAAAGAAAGAAAGAAAGAAAGAAGAAAGAAGAAGAAAGAAAGAAAGAAGAAGAAAGAAAGAAAGAAAAGAAAGAAAGAAAGAAAGAAGAAAGAAAGAAAGAAAGAAAGAAGGAAAGAAGGAAGGAA